>NC_077246.1:57052419-57289919 GCF_947179165.1 Solanum dulcamara
GGTGATATCATGTAGGCAAAAGAGTATGCGTTAGTACTTTGAATGTACTAAGTATGTAAGGATGCATGAACATTGAGAAAATATTATAACATTTATGTAATATGGAACATAATGTAATACATGCATAATAAATCATATGGATATCCTTTAAAACATTCATTTTGTGGGAAGCTAACCATAACCGACATTTAAGACCATGCGAGCTATTACATGGAATCCAACATAACCCCCTACGTTGGCCGGGGAGACTACTTGCCAGGTAGAACTCCGTCAACTTCATTCATTTCTTTAACTTTAACTTTAAGGGCTATTTATGGATCCATTAGCCTAAGCCTACAAGGGCTCCTATGTTGGCACATAGTTAATGAGACAAGGGGTTGCTACTAGGATTTCCTTACCGAATCCCACCTCAATGCCTCATTCGGTGCTAAGTCAATCCCACGGAATAGTTTAATACTTCAAAATATTCATAACATATAGCTTGAATATTCAAAACATCATATTCGGTAGAATAGCTCATTAAAACATTTGGTAATTCAAATATGCAAGAATTTTCCTTATTGCATAAAGAATCCATCATTCATATCATTTCATCATTCTTTCATTTCATAAGACTCCCTTTTTGATCATAGATATTGTTTTCATAAACATTTATTTGGAGTCAAAGCTTTCAAGTCAAACTTTATAAAAACATAGTAAAACTAGGTGGGTTCAAATCACTTCAACTTGCAAATATGTATGTAAATAAATATACATAAATACTTTGAAACCCATTAATTAAAAATCAAGTTTTAAACAACCCACCATGAATTTCAAGAACCTTTAAATAGATAAATAGAGGAATTACTTGTAAACCATCAATTCATACATATGAAATTATGTTGCATCAAAATAGAGCAATAATCATTTGTTTAACCATGATTCATACTATTAAGTAAAAATAAGAATTTACCATAAGAAAATATTACTTAAAATTAAGATATTTAATTGAAAGAGTTTTTGGACTACATGGGTGGAAGAACCCATGGATAAACACCCACATAATTTAGAGTAAAGCTTAAAGAAAATAAACATAATTTATCATATAATCAAAATAATTTAGACATGAGAGTGGAAGGAATACTCTCATTGAAACCTTACATACCTGGAAACCGAAGCTTTAGTTGGTACCGGAAGACTTAATGAACACTCTTGAGTCCTAGCTTCTCTCCTTGCCGGAACGTTTTGTGTACTACCTGGAATATATGAATCACCAGAATAGTATTTCTTCACTACTAAGAACTAAAACTATATTTGAGAATGTGTATAGAGAGAAGATTTGCTTGAGAAAGCTTTGATGAATAAAATGAGGAAATAAGGTGGGTATTCATAGGTGGGAAAGATGACCTAACAATAAATAAAATAATTATAAATAAAAAACTGAAAATTTAGTGGAATATATTGATGTCATGGATGATGTTAAATGGAGGACAATTTATGTCATGAGTGATGTCAAATGTATCTAGATCTTTCTATGGTAGGTGAAATGAGTTATCTTTGACAGAATACTCTTTTTGGGAGCTGCGTATGAATAAGATAAATTCCTTATTAGGATTTGGTGTCTTCATAAGAATTGTAGATATGGACGTCTAGTTTCATATCGTTCAAGAATCAACCAATTTGGATAAACCTACAGTGAGATATGATTTTTCTTCTATAAACACTCATTTCCGTAACAGCATCCTACCTTACAAAGATTAATTTATTTGACCTACTTAACCTCCGAATCTTAAAATATGGTCTTCATAAAAGTTGTAGATAATGATCTTGTGGTTACTCGGAAATTTGAATCACTCAATTTGGATATTTCTATGAAAAGTTATGACCAAAATACAAAGGCTGTATCATATTTAGGCAAAAATTGAAACATCGTATACAACGTTTTTAGGGGATATTACAACGTTAATAATGAAAATAATAATAATAATAATAATAAAAAATGGTAATAAAATATGTATACTAATAATACTAATATTAATAATGGTAATAAAATATGTATACTACTAATAATAATATTAATAACGAAAATAATAATAATAATAATAATAATAATAACAACATTAAATAAAATATACTAATAATAATGGTAATAATAACAACGAAAAATATTAATAATAATAATAATAATAATAATAATAATAATAATAGTAGTAGTAGTAGTAGTAGTAGTAGTAGTAGTAGTAGTAGTAGTAGTAGTAGTAGTAATACTAATACTAACAACAAAATAAACATACTACTACTTCTATTAATAATATTAATAAAGAAAATAATAATAATAATAATAATAATAATAATAATAATAATAATAAATATAATAGTAGCAGTAAATAAAATATACTAATAATAATGATAAAAATAATAACAGAAAATACAAATAATAAAAGTAAATAAATAATAATAATAATAAATAAATAAAAACGGTAAAAAATAAATAAAAAATTAAAACAATAATGATAAAAACAGTAGCAGCAACAATAATGATAATAACAATAATAATAATAATAATAATAATAAATAAAATGCTGAAAATATAAGCAAGCGGAATTGAGTCTGAGTGAGATCATCTTGTTTCATTTGCTATTCTAGAGGTCTAAGATATCGGTTCCATGTGAGGGGATGATGTTTATATCGAGTCTCAAATCAAGACTCCATTTTTGCTCCCAAAGTGTTCTTGCATATAAGAAGAGAATGACGAAATTAGCAAGATAATATTTTTTAGGATAATATTTTACAATAATGACAACAAAAAAGAGAAACATGAAGTGAATACTACCTGTAGCGGGGCAGTGAACGGAGATATTTTGATCAAGAATATACCCTCGTTCTTTAATTAAAATCGAGTTCAAATTGAGAGAAAATTCAAAAACAAAACTCACAAAAATATTCAAAATCAGAGAGAAAGAGTCAATTTTCTTTTTTCGTCTTTTTTCCCTGTTCTGTCTATGTATCCTTTTTATATAGGAATATGCGGATTAAATAAAATAATAAAAAAATAAATTATTAAAATAATACGGAGTAAGCAAAATAATGCGGAATGGGCGAAAATATAAAATAATGCAGAGCGGCGAAAATATAAAATAATACGGAGCGGCAAAAATATAAAATAATACAGAATGGATAAAAATATAAAAAAAAATTAATGGAGGATATATATATATATAGCGGAAATTATTTATTCTTTTATTCATTTTATTATTATTATTATTATATATATTTTTTATTTATTTGTGGATGAATATATATATTTTATTATATATATAGGGTATGGGAAAAGGGGGCACACGTGGGGAGTATTTTAATGTAAACATTATCTGATGACTAAAAAATTAATAAGGGGATATGGGCAGGGGGACAAGCGTGGGATTATTTTATAGGGTTAGGGGGGCATGTTCTGAAAAAAGGGATGGAATATTGTAAGGGTTAAAATTAATAGTATGGGTAGGAAATATAATAATGTAAGGGTGGTTAGATGTATTAAAAAATAGTTATATAAAAAAATGACTACAAGAATTAATTTTAACAAAAATAAAATAAAATAATTAATCAAATCATAAACTAATTAATTCGAAAATAAAAGCTATTAATTTACGAAATAATTGATAAAAATAAAAAGTCCCATTTTTAGATCAAACTATATACATTATCTTAAAATAAATAAAGATGACAAAATAACTTGAAAATATTTCAATTTGTTTTTTGTAAAATCAAATTATTTTAATTTATTTGAAGAAGGCTAGAATTAAAATAAGATGGGCAAACGTCAATTAATTAACAAACATTTTAACTTTGACAAAGCAAAATGATTAACTTAAGTTTAAACAAATTAACTTGAAATGTGAGTCTATTAATTAAGTCAAACTAATTAACAAAATATTTATTTAAAAATAAATTAAAAAATAATCTTTTGTAGATAATTTTTGAATAAATGATAAAAAATATTAATGTTGAAGAATTATTTTATATATATATATATATACCGAAATTATTTTAAAATAATGATAATATATATGCATATTTTTTTTATTATTATTATTTTATTTAAATTTTTATTACTATTATTTTTAAATTACGTTGTGGATGGTCAAAATTGGGTGTCAACAACTGTTCCTCTTTGACTGAAAACGATGAAAGAGTTTTTGGGAAAAGAAGTTGACATAATAGCCAATTTTGTCCAGACCATCAACGTTGAAATAAAGTTTATGAAAATACGGAGATAAGAAAAATTATGAAAAATTATGGATGAATTTTGTTTTTGAGTTGCCAACAAGTCTCGAGTTCTTGGAGAATCAAGCCAAGTGCAGCTTGAAAGTTATGCCAGAATAGGGTGGAGCGAGTTGACAACAGCATCAATCAAAAAATGTGTTGGTATTAGTGAATGAGGAAAGTGTTGACTGAGGTGGCCACGGAAAAGAATAAGATTGAACCAGTGAAGAATTATTTAAGAGTGAGAACATATTCAAATCATATATGCAAGTTTAATATGTAATAGCACTAATAGTAGTAATAGTAGTAGTAGTAGTTGTAGTAGTAATAATAATAATAATAATAATAATAATAATAATAATAATAATAATAATAATAATAATAATAATAATAATAATAATAATAATAATAATAATAATAAATAATAATAATAATAATAATAACAATAATATAACAATAACAATAATAATAAAATAATAATAATAGCCATAATAATAATAAAAGTGATAAAACTAATGATAATAATAATAATAACGATAATAATAATAAAATAATAATGATAATAATAATAATAACAACAATAATAGAGATAATAATATTAATAATGGTAGTAAATATTAGTAATAATAACAATAATAATAATAATAGTAACACAAAATAATACTAATAACGAAAATAATAATAATAATAATAATAATAATTATAATTATAATAACAGTAAATAAAAATATTAATGATAACGAAAATACTACTACTACTACTACTAATAATAATAATAACACTAATAGTAAATAAATATACTAATAATAATGAAAATAATAATAATAATTCTAACAGTAAAGTAAAAAATACAACACCAACTACTAATAATGTTAATAATGAAAATAATAATAATAATAATAATAATAATAATAATAATAAAATGGTAATAAAATATGTATACTAATAATACTAATATTAATAATGGTAATAAAATATGTATACTAATAATAATAATATTAATAACGAAAATAATAATAATAATAATAATAACAACATTAAATAAAATATACTAATAATAATGGTAATAATAACAACGAAAAATATTAATAATAATAATAATAATAATAATAATAATAATAATAGTAGTAGTAGTAGTAGTAGTAGTAGTAGTAGTAGTAGTAGTAGTAATACTAATACTAACAACAAAATAAACATACTACTACTTCTATTAATAATATTAATAAAGAAAATAATAATAATAATAATAATAATAATAATAATAATAATAATAATAATAATAATAATAAATATAATAGTAGCAGTAAATAAAATATACTAATAATAATGATAAAAATAATAACAGAAAATACAAAAAAATAAAAGTAAATAAATAATAATAATAATAAATAAATAAAAACGGTAAAAAATAAATAAAAAATTAAAACAATAATGATAAAAACAGTAGCAGCAACAATAATGATAATAACAATAATAATAATAATAATAATAATAATAAATAAAATGCTGAAAATATAAGCAAGCGGAATTGAGTCTGAGTGAGATCATCTTGTTTCGTTTGCTATTCTAGAGGTCTAAGATATCGGTTCCATGTGAGGGGATGATGTTTATATCGAGTCTCAAATCAAGACTCCATTTTTGCTCCCAAAGTGTTCTTGCATATAAGAAGAGAATGACGAAATTAGCAAGATAATATTTTTTAGGATAATATTTTACAATAATGACAACAAAAAAGAGAAACATGAAGTGAATACTACCTGTAGCGGGGCAGTGAACGGAGATATTTTGATCAAGAATATACCCTCGTTCTTTAATTAAAATCGAGTTCAAATTGAGAGAAAATTCAAAAAAAAAACTCACAAAAATATTCAAAATCAGAGAGAAAGAGTCAATTTTCTTTTTTCGTCTTTTTTCCCTGTTCTGTCTATGTATCCTTTTTATATAGGAATATGCGGATTAAATAAAATAATAAAAAAATAAATGATTAAAATAATACGGAGTAAGCAAAATAATGCGGAATGGGCGAAAATATAAAATAATACAGAGCGGCGAAAGTATAAAATAATACGGAGCGGCAAAAATATAAAATAATACATAATGGATAAAAATATAAAAAAAAATTAATGGAGGATATATATATATATATAGCGGAAATTATTTATTCTTTTATTCATTTTATTATTATTATTATTATATATATTTTTTATTTATTTGTGGATGAATATATATATTTTATTATATATATAGGGTATGGGAAAAGGGGGCACACGTGGGGAGTATTTTAATGTAAACATTATCTGATGACTAAAAAATTAATAAGGGGATATGGGCAGGGGGACAAGCGTGGGATTATTTTATAGGGTTAGGGGGGCATGTTCTGAAAAAAGGGATGGAATATTGTAAGGGTTAAAATTAATAGTATGGGTAGGAAATATAATAATGTAAGGGTGGTTAGATGTATTAAAAAATAGTTATATAAAAAAATGACTACAAGAATTAATTTTAACAAAAATAAAATAAAATAATTAATCAAATCATAAACTAATTAATTCGAAAATAAAAGCTATTAATTTACGAAATAATTGATAAAAATAAAAAGTCCCATTTTTAGATCAAACTATATACATTATCTTAAAATAAATAAAGATGACAAAATAACTTGAAAATATTTCAATTTGTTTTTTGTAAAATCAAATTATTTTAATTTATTTGAAGAAGGCTAGAATTAAAATAAGATGGGCAAACGTCAATTAATTAACAAACATTTTAACTTTGACAAAGCAAAATGATTAACTTAAGTTTAAACAAATTAACTTGAAATGTGAGTCTATTAATTAAGTCAAACTAATTAACAAAATATTTATTTAAAAATAAATAAAAAAATAATCTTTTGTAGATAATTTTTGAATAAATGATAAAAAATATTAATGTTGAAGAATTATTTTATATATATATACCGAAATTATTTTAAAATAATGATAATATATATGCATATTTTTTTATTATTATTATTTTATTTAAATTTTTATTACTATTATTTTTAAATTACGTTGTGGATGGTCAAAATTGGGTGTCAACAACTGTTCTTCTTTGACTGAAAACGATGAAAGAGTTTTTGGGCAAAGAAGTTGACATAATAGTCAATTTTGTTCCGACCATCAACGTTGAAATAAAGTTTATGAAAATACGGAGATAAAAAAAATTATGAATGAATTTTGTTTTTGAGTTGTCAACAAGTCTCGAGTTCTTGGAGAATCAAACCAAGTGCAGCTCTGAAGTTATGCCATAATAGAGTGGAGCGAATTGACAACAGCATCAATCAAAAAATGTGTCGGTATTAGTGAATGAGGAAAATGTTGACAGAGATGGCCACGGAAAAGAATAAGATTGAACCAGTGAAGATTTATTTAAGAGTGAGAACATATTCAAATCATATATGCAAGTTTAATATGTAATAGCACTAATAGTAGTAGTAGTAGTAGTAGTAGTTGTAATAATAATAATAATAATAATAATAATAATAATAATAATAATAATAATAATAATAATAATAATAATAACAATAATAATAATAATAATACTTACAATAATAATAACAATTATATAACAATAAGAATAATAATAAAATAATAAAAATAGCCATAATAATAATAAAAGTGATAAAAATAATGATAATAATAATAATAACGATAATAATAAAAAAATAATAATGATAATGATAATAACGATAATAATAATAATAACAACAATAATAGAGATAATAATATTAATAATGGTAGTAAATATTATTATTATTAATAATAATAATAATAATAGTAACACAAAATAATACTAAAAACGAAAATAATAATAATAATAATAATTATAATAACAGTAAATAAAAATATTAATGATAACGAAAATACTACTACTATTACTAATAATAATAATAACACTAATAGTAAATAAATATACTAATAATAATGAAAATAATTCTAACAGTAAATTTAAAAATACAACTCCAACTACAAATAATGTTAATAATGAAAATAATAATAATAATAATAATAAAAAATTGTAATAAAATATGTATACTAATAATACTAATATTAATAATGGTAATAAAGTATGTATACTAATAATACTAATATTAATAATGGTAATAAAATATGTATACTAATAATAATAATATTAATAACGAAAATAATAATAATAATTATAATAATAATAATACTAGTAGTACTACGAATACTAAAAATAAAATAAGCATACTACTACTTCTATTAATAATATTAATAAAGAAAATAATAATAATAATAATAATAATAATAATAATAATAATAGTAGTAGTAATACTAATACTAACAATAAAATAAACATACTACTACTTCTATTAATAATATTAATAAAGAAAATAATAATAATAATAATAATAATAATAATAATAAATATAATAATAGCAGTAAATAAAATATACTAATAATAATGATAATAATAATAACGAAAATATATAATAAAAGTAAATAAAATAATAAAATGGTAAAAAATAAATAAAAAATAACAACAATAATGATAAAAACAGTAGTAGCAACAATAACGGCAATAACAATAATAATAATAATAATAATAAATAAAATGCTGAAAATATAAGTAAGCGGAATTGAGTCTGAATGAGATCATTTTGTTTCGTTTGCTATTCGAGAGGTCTAAGATATCGATTCCAAGTGAGGGGGTGATGTTTATATCGAGTCTCAAATCAAGATTCCATTTTTGCTCCTAAAGTGTTCTTGCAAATAAGAAGAGAATGACGAAATTAACAAGATAATATTTTTTAGGATAATATTTTACAATAATGACAACAAAAAGAGAAATATGAAGTGAATATTACCTGTAGCGAGGCAGTGAACGGAGATGTTTTGATCAAGAATATACCCTCGTTCTTTAATTAAAATTGAGTTCAAATTGAGAGAAAATTCAAAATTTCTTTCACAAAAATATTCAAAATCAGAGAGAAAGAGTCTATTTTCTTTTTTCGTCTTTTTTCCCTGTTTTGTCTGTGTATCCTTTTTATATAGGAATATGCGGATTAAATAAAATAATAAAAAAATAAATGATTAAAATAATACGGAGTAAGCAAAATAATGCGGAATGGGCGAAAATATAAAATAATGCAGAGCGGCGAAAATATAAAATAATACGGAGCGGCAAAAATATAAAATAATACAGAATGGATAAAAATATATATAAAAAATATATATATATATATAGCAGAAATTATTTATTCTTTTATTCATTTTATTATTATTATTATTATATATATTTTTTATTTATTTGTGGATGAATATATATATTTTTTATTATATATATAGGGTATGGGAAAAGGGGGCACACGTGGGGAGTATTTTAATGTACACATTATCTGATGACTAAAAAATTAATACGGGGATATGGGCAGGAGGACAAGCGTGAGATTATTTTATAGGGTTAGGGGGGCATGTTCTGAAAAAAGGGATGGAATATTGTAAGGGTTAAAATTAATAGTATGAGTAGGGAATATAATAATGTAAGGGTGGTTAGATGTATTAAAAAATAGTTATATAAAAAAATGACTACAAGAATTAATTTTAACAAAAATAAAATAAAATAATTAATCAAATCATAAACTAATTAATTCGAAAATAAAAGCTATTAATTTACGAAATAATTGATAAAAATAAAAAGTCCCCTTTTTAGATCAAACTATATACATTATCTTAAAAATAAATAAAGATGACAAAATAACTTGAAAATATTTCAATTTGTTTTTTGTAAAATCAAATTATTTTAATTTATTAGAAGAAGGCTAGAATTAAAATAAGATGGGCAAACGTCAATTAATTAACAAGCTTTTTAACTTTGACAAAGCAAAATGATTAACTTAAGTTTAAACAAATTAACTTGAAATATGAGTCTATTAATTAAGTCAAATAATTAACAAAATATTTATTTAAAAATAAATAAATAAATAATCTTTTTGAGATAATTTTTGAATAAATGATAAAAAATATTAATGTTGAAGAATTATTTTATATATATATATATACCGAAATTATTTTAAAATAATGATAATATATATATGCATATTTTTTATTATTATTATTATTTTATTTAAGTTTTTTATTATTATTATTTATTTTAAATTACGTTGTGGATGGTCAAAATTGGGTGTCAACAACTGTTCCTCTTTGACTGAAAAGGATGAAAGAGTTTTTGGACAAAGAAGTTGACATAATAGCCAATTTTGTCCAGACCATCAACGTTGAAATAAAGTTTATGAAAATACGGAGATAAGAAAAATTATGAAAAATTGTGGATGAATTTTGTTTTTGAGTTGCCAACAAGTCTCGAGTTCTTGGAGAATCAAGCCAAGTGCAGCTCGAAAGTTATGCCAGAATAGGGTGGAGCGAGTTGACAACAGCATCAATCAAAAAATGTGTTGGTATTAGTGAATGAGGAAAGTGTTGACAGAGGTGGCCACGGAAAAGAATAAGATTGAACCAGTGAAGAATTATTTAAAAAAGCGAAGCAAAAGGGTACATAATGGCAATATAAAGAGATAAAATTGGAATTAAAAACTTGAACTCGACAAAGTGCGAGAATATTAGGAATAATGAAGTAAAGCCTAGCAAAAAATTATCCCAGTATCGAGTTATGACGAGACTGGATTTTAAGACCCGAATTGTGGAACATAGACTGAGTAGAGTTCGAAAGTAGATTCATGATCATTGTTGGTGAGTTTGACTCTCCAATAAATATCCCAGTTCACTGCTTAGAAACAGTTCCAGGTTGTGCTGCGACTTCCGCAAAACTTAAATTTGATAAGACAATTAATAAATAAATATAAAATATAAAATAATGTTTAATAAGCTTTTGGAAATGACACCTCTAGGGTGTGAATATATGAAAATGTGGCTTTGTAAGCCGTAATGATTAAATAAAGCTTATGAAAATGGAGTTGGCCGATGATTCATGAAGATGGTGCCTTTCAGCAATGATTAATGAAATGAGGTCTTAACCCAAATGATTTATGAAGAATGCGACTTTTATGAAGATTGCAACTTCTCAAGTCAATGATTCATGAAAATGACGTCTTTGCAAATATTGCATTTTTGCAAGTGTTTTGTGCAATTGTATTTAAAGCGTTTGTGCAATGCAGTAGAAAGAAATTGAAATCCATGTGGAGCGCAATTTAAAATACCTGAAAGCATTTGTGCAGTGCATTTGATAATATTTAAAAGTATTTATGCGGTGCATTTGAATATATTAGAAAGCATTTGTACAGTGTATTTGATAATGTTTGAAAGTATTTATGCAGTGCATTTAAAAAAAATTCAAGATATTTGTGTACTAAAATATCCGTATTAGAAAATGGGCGCCTATGGAATATAATAAAATACCCACGTTAGAAGGTGGGTGCCTGTAAGTTGTAAATGAAATACCCGCATTAGAAGGTGGGTGCCTATGAAATGTAATGTGATCGTGTCAATTTTCCAGAATTGGAGGAAGTATGAACGAAATGACAATTTTTATAAAGTAATAAAAAATAAACAATTTATATAAAGCAATAACAAATAAACAGTTTATATAAAGAAATAACAAATAAATTATATCACATTAGCAGGATAAACACAAATTAAGCAATTTAAATAAAATAAGCGAATAAGAAAATAAATAAATTATTAACCTAAGTTAGTTGTGGTTTAGACCTTATGTCCCCAGCGGAGTCGCCAAGCTGTTATACCCAATTTCAACTCAAGGTCAAACGGTGTACAACATATTGATGATTCCTAAATTATTTGATTTAAGGAGTTGCCACCTAATTATTTTTAAGGTAAATTAGGATACCTAAATAATTAACTAATTTCATGCTAAAAGTGAACTCCAATTAGTGGTCTACTTAACTTATGTGATTCTAGGTAAGGGTTCTAGTTATCCTAAAGGAAAGGGGTTAAGCATCCTTTAAGATTCGTTAAAAAATGATTACCGACCAAACTTAGGTTAAATAATTAAACTAGAAAAAGGTTGATCAAAATTTTGAAAACAAAGCTAAATAATTAAGTAAAAAAAGATTTTCGAACTTGAAATTAATATACGAGTATTGTTTTACGCAAAATAAGTGCGTATTTAAATAAAATGATTTTACTAGCAGCTTAGCCTAAAATATATTGGTCTCTTTTATATATATAAAAATGGAAGGTTGTCATTATAATGACCTATTTTAATTAGAGGTACCCAAACCCAAACAATGAATATAATGTTAGCTATTGCATTCAAGAGTGAGAACATATTCAAATCATATATGCAAGTTTAATATGTAATAGCAATAATAGTACTAATAGTAGTAGTAGTAGTAGTAATAATAATAATAATAATAATAATAATAATAATAATAACAATAATAATAATAATAATAATACTAATAATAATAATAACAATAATATAACAATAAAAATAATAATAAAATAATAATAATATCCATAATAATAATAAAAGTGATAAAAATAATGATAATAATAATAATAATGATAATAATAATAAAATAATAATGATAATGATAATAACAATAATAATAATAATAACAACAATAATAGAGATAATAATATTAATAATGGTAGTAAATATTAATAATAATAACAATAATAATAATAATAATAATAATAATAGTAACACTAAATAATACTAATAACGAAAATAATAATAATAATAATAATAATAACAGTAAATAAAAATACTAATGATAACGAAAATACTACTAAACTACTACTACTACTAATAATAATAATAACACTAATAGTAAATAAATATACTAATAATAATGAAAATAATAATAATAATAATAATAATAATAATAATAATACTAACAGTAAAGTAAAAAATACAACTCCAACTACTAATAATGTTAATAATGAAAATAATAATAATAATAATAATAATAAAATAAATAAAAATGGTAATAAAATATGTATACTAATAATACTAATATCAATAATGGTAATAAAATATGTATACTAATAATACTAATATTAATAACTGTAATAAAATATGTATACTAATAATAATAATATTAATAATAATAATAATAACAGTAAATAAAATATACTAATAATAATGGTAATAACAACAACAACAAATAATAATAATAATAATAATAATAGTAGTAGTAGTAATACTAATACTAACAATAAAATAAACATACTAATACTTCTGTTAATAATATTAATAAAGAAAATAATAATAATAATAATAATAATAATAATAATAATAATACTAATAATAATAACAACAACAACAATAAATATAATAATAACAGTAAATAAAATATACTAATAATAATGATAATAATAATGACAAAAATACTAATAATAAAAGTAAATAAATATACTACTACTACTACTAATAATAATGATAATAATAATAATGATGATGATAATAATAATAATAAATTGGTAAAAAATAAATAAAAAATAACAAAAATAATGATAAAAATAGTAGCAGCAACAATAACGACAATAACAATAATAATAATAATAATAATAATAATAATAATAATAATAATAATAATAATAATAATAATAAACAAAATGCTGAAAATATAAGCAAGCGGAATTGGGTCTGAGTGAGATCATCTTGTTTCATTTACTATTCGAGAGGTCTAAGATATCGGTTCCATGTGAGGGGATGATGTTTATATCGAGTCTCAAATCAAGACTTCATTTTTGCTCCCAAAGTGTTCATGCAAATAAGAAGAGAATAATGAAATTAGCAAGATAATATTTTTAGGATAATATTTTACAATAATGACAACAAAAAAGAGGAGCATGAAGTGACTATTACCTGTAGCGGGGCAGTGAACAGAGATGTTTTGATCAAGAATATACCCTCGTTCTTTAATTAAAATTGAGTTCAAATTGAGAGAAAATTCAAAATTTCTTTCACAAAAATATTCAAAATCAGAGAGAAAAAGTCTATTTTCTTTTTTCGTCTTTTTTCCCTGTTCTGTCCGTGTATCCTTTTTATATAGGAATATGCGGATTAAATAAAATAATAAAAAAATAAATGATTAAAATAATACAGAGTGGGCAAAATAATGCGAAATGGGCGAAAATATAAAATAATGCGAAGCGGCGGAAATATAAAATAATGCAGAGCGGCGAAAATATAAAATAATGCGGAATGAATAAAAATAAAAAAATAAAATAATGGTGGATATATATAGCGGAAATTATTTATTTATTTTATTATTGTTATTTTATTTTTTATTTATTTATTTGTGGATGAATATATATATTTTATTATATATATAGGGTATGGGAAAAGGGGGCACACGTGGGGAGTATTTTAATGTACACGTTATCTGATGACTAAAAAATTAATACGGGGGTATGGGCAGGGGGACAAGCGTGGGATTATTTTATAGGGTTAGGGGGCATGTTTTGAAAAAAGGGATGGAATATTGTAAGGGTTAAAATTAATAGTATGGGTAGGGAATATAATAACGGAAAAGGGTCAAAATTACCCCTAAACTTTGAAAATAGTTTATTCATGCCCTTCGTTATACTTTAGGGCCAATTATACCCTTATTGTTATACTTTGGGCCAAATATGCCCTTGAGTATAACAAAGTGCCATGTGTCGGACTCTCAGTACAACTTATTTTCCCTTTTAAATATGTTTTTTTATTTGTTTTTAAATCTGTTTTTAAAATTTATTTTTTTAAATCTATTTTTTAAAATATGTTAATTTTAAAAAACAGATTTTTTTTAAAAAAGATAAAAAACAGATTTAAAAAAAAAGATTTTTTTTAAAAAAGATAAAAAAAACAGATTTTAAAATAAAAAAGATAAAAAACAGATTTTTTTAAAAAAAGATTAAAAAACAGATTTTAAAATAAAAAGATTTTAAATCTGTTTTTAAAATTTATTTTTTTAAATCTATTTTTTAAAATCTATTTTTTTATTTGTTTTTAAAATCTTTCTTTTTTTTAAATATTTTTTTTTATCTTTTTAAAAAAAAATCTGTTTTTTTAAAATTAACATATTTTAAAAAATAGATTTAAAAAAATAAATTTTAAAAACATATTTAAAAACAAATAAAAAACAGATTTAAAAACAAATAAAAAAACACATTTAAAAGGGAAAATAGGTTGTCCACTGAGAGGCCGACACGTGGCACTCCCTTATACTCAAGGGCATATTTGGCCCAAAGTATAACAATAAGGGTATAATTGGCCCTAAAGTATAACGAAGGGAATGAATAAACTATTTTTCAAAGTTCAGGGGTAATTTTGATCCTTTTCCGATATAATAATGTAAGGGTGGTTAGATGTATTAAAAAATAGTTATATAAAAAAATGACTACAAGAATTAATTTTAACAAAAATAAAATAAAATAATTAATCAAATCATAAACTAATTAATTCAAAAATAAAAGCTATTAATTTATGAAATGATTGATAAAAATAAAAAAGTCCCCTTTTTAGATCAAACTATATACATTATCTTAAAACAAATAAAGATGACAAAATAACTTGAAAATATTTCAATTTTTTTGTAAAATCTAATTATTTCAATAAACGTCAATTAATTAACAAGCTTTTTAACTTTGACAAAGCAAAATGATTAACTTAAGTTTAAACAAATTAACTTGAAATATGAGTCTATTAATTAAGTCAAACTAATTAACAAAATATTTGTTTAAAAATATATAAAAAAAATCTTTTTGAGACAATTTTTGAATAAATGATAAAAAAAATTAGCGTTCAAGAATTATTATATATATATAAATATATATATATATATATATACTGAAATTATTTTAAAATAATGATAATATATATGCATATTTCATTTTTTTTTATTATTATAATTTTATTTTAATTTTTTTTTAAATTACGTTGTGGATGGTCAAAATTGGGTGTTAACAAGAACAATTTGATAACTCCATTAATGGAGCTTGAACATAAACGGAAGAAGAAAATATACAGAGAAGAAGAAGATACCGAGAAAGAAGAGTTGTGTATTGAGCAAGAAAGAAAGGAATTAGTTACAACTAATCAACATACATGTGCAGAGTATTGTATTTATACTAATCGGCATACATGTGTAGAGTGTTGTATTTATAGAGCATATGTAGGATCACTAATTCCTAACTAACTTCTAACTAACTTGTAACATACCAACTCATCTAACCATGGTAGCTTGCTAACTCTACACTATGATTAACACTCCCCTCAAGCTCATGATTTGAACAGGTCCATAACTCCAAGATTGTTCACCAACAGTTGGTGTAGAGCTTTACCAAGACTCTTTGTGAGTAGATCAACTAGTTGATCCTTAGTGTACATAAATTCAGTTTTCAACATTTCTTGGCTGATTCTTTCTCTTACAAAGTGACAATTTATGTCTATATGTTTAGTCCTTTCATGGAAGATGGTATTTGCAACAATTTGAATTGCAGCCTTGCTATCACAAATCATTTTTACTAGCAACTCAATGTGAATTCCAAGTTCTTTAAATAGACTCACTGACCAAGTAATTTCAGTTGCACAGTTGGCCATGCTTCTGAACTTAGCTTTAGCTGAGCTCGTGGATAATGTCTCTTGCTTCTTTGACTTCCAAGAGATCAATTATCCATCAAATTTAACTAGATATCTAGTAACAGATCTCCTTATTTCTAGACAAGCTCCCTAACTGAGTCACAATGGGTAAGAAATTTGTTTGTGTCTTCAGTTAGCATCAGCAGACCAAGACCTGGAGCTTCTTATATGTACCTAACGACCTTCGGTGCAACTTTTATGTATGACTAGACAGGACAGTGCATGCATTGACTTAGTACTTGAACTAGAAAAGCTAGATCAGATCTAGTCATAGTGAGGTATAAAAGTCTTCCCACTAGTCTTTGATACCTCCCAGGATCCTGTAATATGTGATCCTCAACCCCACTTTCATATGGGGATGCACTCATCATACTTCACTCAGGTTAACTTCTAGTTTTGTTCTAGTGGAGTTCCTATAGGTTTAGCGCCCCCCATCCACACTTAGCTATTAGTTCTAGGGCATACTCTTTTGAGACATATGAATCCCTTTACTTGACCTAGCACATTCAATTCCTAGGAAGAATTTGATCTCACCAAGATCTTTCATCTTAAACTATTTCTGTAGATCCTTTCTGGTTCCATCTATGAGAGTTGTGTTGCTATTAGCGACTAGTAAATCATCCACATAGCCCAATACAATGAGAATATCACTGTCAACTTGTCTAGTAAATAGTGAATAATCATGGTGATTGATGAAATCCCAACTTGACCAACACTCAGTTAACTTCAAGTTTCACTGCCTAGGAGCTTATTTGAAACTATACAAAGACTTGTAGAGTTTGCAGACCTTAGTACCATTCTCCCCCAGTCTAGCAAACCCAACAGGTATAGACATGTACACTTCCTCTAAGAGATCCCCATTAAGAAAAGCATTATGAACATCCATTTGGTGAATGAACCACCCTTTTGAGGCAGTGAGAACCATAATGAATCTCACAGTAACCATTTTTGCAGCAGGTTTAACTGTAATCCAGACCTTCTTATTGGCTAAAGCCTGCGATACCATCCTAGTTTTCAATCTCTCCTCCTCATCTATGGACTTATACTTCACCTTATACACCCACTTACAACCAATAGGTTTTCTGACAGGAGGAAAATTTATCAGGGACCAGGTATTGTTGTCTTCCAATATAGTAGGTGATCAGACATAGGAAAAGAACAAGAGTTGGATTTGGGATTAGTAACAAAGTCCTAAAGCCAAGAGGGAGTTTTACTGACTAGGAAGACTTCCTGGTAGTGACAAGTGTAGTGGTTGGATGAGACAGTGCAAAAGGACTAGGAGAGTTAGGTGGGGTCCGAGTAATGGATGGAGGAGTTAAAAAAGCTATAGGACTAGAAGGAGGGACCTAAGATGACTCTAAGGAATCAAAATAAGGGAAATAAGTAACATGAGGGGTAGGAGTAGGAGTAGGCTCAAGGATAACTAGTGTTAAAACAGTAAAAATAGGGTCAGAGGAGACTTGCATATCCTTGAAAGGAAAAATATCTTCCTTGAACACAACATGTCTATTAACAAACATGAACTTTGATTGAAGATCCTATAATAGGTAACCTTTTTGGGAGGAGGAGTATACTATCATGATAGTAAGTATGGCTATAGGAGAGAATTTGTCATGGATTTTGGGACACATACCATAACATAAATAACCAAAGACTTTAACATGGGATAAAGAAGGACGATGCAAATAAAACATCTCAAAGGGGGACTTATAGTGAAGGATATGCGAGGGAATTCTGTTGAGAAGATACACTGTAATGGTAACACACTCACCCCAAAACCTCAAAGGAACAGAAGCTTGGAACTGAGTGCCCTAACCATCTCTAAGATAGATCTTTGATTCCTTTCTGCAATACCATTATGTTGTGATGTATACACACAAGTACTCTGATGGAGTATACCAAGAGTAAATAATAGGGATTGGAAAGCAGTACTAAAGAACTCACTCCTATTGTCAGTCCTCGGTGTTTTAACAGTTGTGGAGAATAAATTTTGAACTTGTGTAAATAAGTGTCTCAGAACTACTATTGTATCTGATTTAGATGCTATAAGGAACACCCAAGTAAATCTAGAAAATTCATCCACAACAGTCACAAATTATTTCATTTCATTATGAGTAGGTCTCCTATAGGGACCCCAAATGTTACAATGAACCAACTCAGACACTGCATTTGAAACATGAGAACTTACAGGAAAAGGAACCTTAGTTTGTTTAGACAAATATTATAAGGATACTACACTGTAGTATCTAAAACTTCAATACTTGAAGATTTCTTTATCATATCTACAGGAGCATGGCCTAGTATTTTATGTCATAGAGAAACCGAGTTAGGATTACCAACTGAATGGGTACTACTACTATTTGTTGAATGAGAATGAGCTAGACTGTTGACACCTTCCTGAGGAATGTATAGACCTTGGTCTTATTTACCGATCCCCTTGACTTGACCACTTGAGAGATCCTAAAAAATACAAAAGTTAGGAAAGAAAGCTGCCATACACTGAAGTTCTTTGGTAAGTTGTGAGATAGACAGAAGATTGCACTTAAAGTCATGGACAAATAGAATATTCGCAATGAGTTGATCACAAAAGCTTTGGTACTACCAACATGTGAAACTGACATAACAATTCCAAAAGGTAGCAGAACTTGTCTCCTTTCATATTGTGGATCTGACCTACATCTATCTAATAGATCAAGCTTAGATGTCATATGGTTGTAGCTCTAATATCAACTATCCATTTTTTATCTACATACTTGGACACTAAGGCAAAAGACACTACCTGCAGTAGTTGCCTTAGCTGAGTGTTCTCCTCCACTTTCACCTCATTTGGCCAGCATTTGCATGATCTGATGGTACTGATCCTGTGTGAAGAATGTTACAGGTGTAGTTAGATTTGCAGCACTCTATCGACTTTATGATGTATCTACAAACTGAGTAACTTCAGCCTGATTAGCATAGGAGCTGGAGGTTCTACCCTTTTTCTTTGACCTCCATCTAACTGGATATCCTTTAACCTTTAAGTATTGTTCCTTGATGTGTCCTCTGTAACTACAGACTTCATACTCAAGAAGTTGTTTGTGAGGTTTATGTGGTTTTTATTGGTTATCATAGTGTCCTTTTCCTGGATTACCTTCACCCCTTGGCTGATGTCCAAAATTGCCACCACTCTAGTTAGGACCACCTCCTCCTTTTTGACTAAATAAAGCAGTGCTTTCAACAATTCTAGGAAGGGTACTTTCATGACCAGCACTTTTCAAGTTCATTTAACTCTCATGGTCTACTATTAGTGAGTAGACTTTGTTCATATTAGGAGTTGGGGTCTACATCAAGATTTGACTTCTAGTAGCTAAATTAGACTCATTTAATCCCATAAGAAACTCAAGTAGCCTTTGATAATCAAAGTACTCTTTGAACTTTTTTGACTCATCACATGAACACCCTAGACAAGGCATAATAGAGTCAAACTCATTCCACAAGCCTCTAAGAGTAATGTAGTAATTTGTAACTAACATAGCTCTCTGGGTGAGATTGTGGATCTCGTTATGCATTTGATACATATGTACACCATTGATTTTATCAAACCTTTCCTTTAGATCACATCATACTTTGTGAGCATGTCCACCATATACAACACTACTTAATAAACCAGGTCGAACAACATTCATTATCTAGGACAACACTTGTCACGATCCGAATCCTCGAGTCATGATGACGCCTACTATAACCTACAGATAGCGAAGCTAACCCACGTCTCAGAACTACGAGAAATGGAATGTAAGGATAGAAGACCGATATTCAGCTAAAAATAGTAATATACAATATGAATCACAAATGAAAGACCAGAACAAAATCAAAATATATAAAATAAAGATCCCTCCAGAACCTGGAAGTCACAAGTACATAGCTACTAACAAAATGAGTACAAGTTCCGCAGAAACAAGACTATCTCAAAAAGCAAAAGACATGTAAATATATATACAGAGGGGGATGGGTAAATTCAGGACGTTGTGTGCTCACCCTCGCCTTCAAACAAGACTACAGCTGGCTCGCGATCAATGTTGATAGCTGATGCTTGGACCTACATCACAACAACAAATGCAGAGTGTAGTATGAGTACCAAAATAATAGGTACCCAGTAGGCATCATAGGCCGACTGAGCAAGCAAATCAAAAGTAATATGGAATATGAAAATGTAAAACACTGCCAGAGACAAGAATGAGAATATCAAATAGGTATGTACAAAAACATACTCACATACGAAAAGAAAGAGAGTAGTTATCTAAATCCATTAGGCTCCCATAAGACCGATGGGTACGCTCGTGCATAAGTTAAAAGTAAAACCCAAACAGACTATTTTAAGCTCGCCAGGAGAAAAGAAGAGTTGAGGTAAAAAGAGAGAACCCGATGAAGTTCCAACAATGCCACGACTTTTTGTGGACTTGAACCGAACTACTCCATGAGATAAAAATTGAACCCAAAACTAGAAAGAGCTAAGGGCTTGAAACAGATGAAAATAAAAGGATAAAGGACTTGAACAGAGATTTCGATTAACCAAGAACTTGAACCAAGGATAAGATAATCTTGGACTTGAACCACGTATAAAGTATGAACCAGGATTTGAACCGAGGTGAAGGTAGCTATGGACTTGAACCACGACTTCAAAAGGCGATGGAATTGAACCACAGCTGAAGAAAGCCAAGGACTTGAATCGAGGCTATATTACCCAGGCAAGGACTTGAACCACATCCGGTGGAGTGAATTGGGGACTTGAACCATGAATAGAGGTAAATCGGTCAGAATTAGGATCAACGGCTAATCGAGCATTACGGGGAGTAACCCCAACTGAGTGACATCAATAAACCACTCCATACCAAACCACATCCAACCAAAATCGACAAACAGTCCTCCGAATCAAAAGTTAAGTATGTCAGAACTGATGAAAATATGGGAATTATGGATAAATGGTCCCAAGAGCAGCGTTATTTCCTAGCTAAGGCCCAGACTATCAGACTCAAGTCTGTTACATCAGTCTACTGGAAGCTAAGCCGTCCGAAACAAATTCGAAGAAGTTTCAAGGCTTGACAAGCTTCAAAAGTATGCAAGTCTATGGAAAACACTAGTCTAAGCCTAGACTAAGGCCAGACATACTTCCAACGATGTAAAAAAATCACATAATACACACCACAAAGTATGGATGATCAATAATAATAGGTGATATGCTTCAATAACCTGAATTACTCAAAAATAGAGTCTAAGGCATGATTTTTAGGAATTTAGCATACTCACCCAACAATTACCCCCAAATTCATACAAATCAAATATACCAATGCTAAGTCAAATCCAATCAAAAGAGAGAAAAGCCGTAGCCTACCTGTAGGCCGACTATGTGCTCTCCAAATCACGTTGCTGGAGCCTTTTCCTTTCATACGACCTCAAAATGCTTCCATGTTATTAAAAATAGAATCACAATATCAATACGGTCATTTTAACATTAAAATTATCAAATTAGGAAACGAATCAATTTTGAAGTAAAAAACAAGAGTGTGGGACCCGCTTCGATAATTCCTGAATTGACTCCGTAAAAGGTCCTAAACACCACCCCAACTTGTGTTCTAAAATGAAACACAATTCGGGGGACAAAACAACGTAATTGAAGACATATAATTTTCACAATTTTAGCTAAGAAGAACACCCATGGCAACAACTATTTTATAGATTTTACCTCAAACGAAGCCTCCCCACTCACTTCCAAACATCATATTCGTTCTTCCAATAAATATCCACAATCCAATCTTTGAATCACCAATTTTGGACAAGAATCGAGAGAGTAATTCACTTTTAAAGTTGGACATATAAAGTTGATCGTGTCTCTAGTCTTAATGAAAAAGACCAGAGAATTGTTCATCTCAGTTGCGGCCAAAGTGGCCCGTGATCACGAAGGCTCTGTAAAAAGGACATCGTGAACTCAACCTAAGGCCCGCGATCGTGAAGGCCAATGGACCAGAGGTCCGCGATCACGACCCTGGTTCGCGAACGCGAAGGCCTGACACAAAGTGCTTTGCAAATGCGGCCATGATGGCTCGTGAACTCGAAGGCCAAACATGGCCTACACCAACACCAACTGTATCAACAATTTTTTCCAAGTTCAAAATCTCTGACGGGGTGCTCGAAATTCTTTTAGAATCTCGTGTGCACAAACGATATATGTTACCCCATTAAATTCGATATTCCGGACTCAATGGTTCATTCGAATTTTTCATACGAGGTTATTTTAATAAAAAGTGGATCCCACACTTAAGTGTCATATTTAGCCAATTTCCACAATGAGCCTCAAAATTAGATTGGAAGCCTCAGAAAGTGAAGAAAAGGTCGTTCTAGACCAACTCAATATTTCAGAACTAACTGCACTGACAAAATTTTCTTCCGAGCATGTTTTTCAAGAATGTTAGCTAAAGTCAATCTTAGGACAAATTTCAAAGGCGGAAAGCGCTAAATGGCCCCCAAACTCGTATCGAATTTCTCGTTACTTGTGTTGATCATGATACTAGCCTAATTTGGCCATTCAGAGCTAATGAAAATGTCTGAATTTTGTTCTAAAGTCGTTTACCTGATATTATGACCAAAAACCCAAAGGAACGATCAGGTGATCGAACAGTCAGTGCCAGCAAGTCATAAATGACTTGGGGTCGCTATAAGAATGCTCTAAATAATGAAATGAATGCATTAGCTCAAAAATGACCTAGAGGGTCACTACAACAACACTACAACACTGCATTTCTCCCAAATATCAAACAATTCAGGTGCAAATTGAGATTTAGGGAACCTACCATTAACAAAGCCTAACTTGCTTTTACAAAGAGTTCAATACGCATGGATCTACTCCAAATTGTATAATTTTCTGAATCGGTAAGTTGAAGAGAGATTAGAGAGCTACCTGGAATATCATTAGGTTGGAGATACAATGGATGGTTGTGATCTATGATTAGAGCTATGTAGCTGGTTGGTCCAGTAGCTGCATGTGTTGTGTTCGAGTTCAAGTTTCTAATTTCCAGTGATCTAGACGCGACTTCAGCTATGTTCAACTTTGAATTCAGCTTCGAATCTCAATCTCTAGTTTTAATGCTTACTCTCAACTCAACTGATCTTCAGTTTAGAATCTAAGCAATTCAAACTCTCAAACAGGAACACACACTTTTTTTAGTCTAAGATACTTCGAGGTTCTAATATTATGATAACTCCATTAATGGAGATTGAACATAAGCGAAAGAAGAAGAATATACAGAGAAACAAGAGTTGTGTATTGAGAAAGAAAGAAAGAAATTAGTTACAACTAATTAACACACATGTGTAGAGTGTTGTATTTATAGAGCACATGTAGGATCACTAATTCCTAACTAACTTCTAACAAACTTTGCCAACTCATCTAACCATTGTAGGTTGCTAACTCTACACTAAGGTTAACACAACGTTCTAATTTTTTAAAGTTTAAGGATACATTTGACATTTTTTCCTATAAAAAAAATCAGATATTGAATTTTTATTATTAATTAATGAAGATAAATATAGCCCCATTTAGATAATAATAAAGGAATGTATATGATCAAAGAATTAGGCGAGTGCAAATCAAAATCATTTCACAAGAGTTCACAAACTTGAACCCTTTCTCTTCTATTAGGGTCAATTATGTTTGTCCTTTACAAATTAATTTTTATTTTATAAATTTTTATTTTTACACAAAATATCTCCCACCACACTGTTAGAGTATACAATATATGAGCAGCGGAAGCATACTACAGAATCACGGATTACATATTAACTAAATAACATAACTTTAAAAAATTCAAAAAGAACAACTAACTTTTCCAATTTTCCACACAAATTGCTCAACTCCGAAGGATCCAGAATGTCTCCTTTCTGCTGCCTTCTACTATTGACCTCATTAATTTTTCTTAAATTGAAATTTGAGTGGACAAGCGAGTATTTTTTTTTAGAAGAGGATGATCTTCTTCTTCCTCCAAGATGCCCTTTTATACACCCAATTTTGGTGTAATAAGATCAGCCATAAGGGCCATTCAAAAGGGCATTTAAAGAGGTAATAAAGACCATAAATGACCATTTAAAATCAAAATCGTTTTTGCCTTTAATTAGCAAAACATTTTTTCTTTTAAACACCATTTAAAAGTTTGAATTTCAAAAAAATTATTTTAGAAGATCCGTGATATATCACTACTTCTATTCTTTTACCTTTTCCCAAATACGATTAATTAGTCAGGCATAGTAGGGGCCACATATTTATTTAACAGAGGTTTCCAATTACGATAATAATTCGCAAAAGAATGAATTAACCATGTCGTAATAAATTACAAATTATTCCACTAAAAATCTGTGATTGCACTCCTTGATTTAATTTCGAAATCCACCATTACTTCTTATTTAACTCCCTGTGTTAGAATTACCGACACTAGTCAATTAAATCAAATTTTCTGAAAATTTAATTTATTGACTAAATTAATCCTTTATTATTTCATTTAACTTATTTCATGTGTCAGATAAAATTCATCTGCAGGGTTTCACATGAAAACTTATAATTAACCATAAAGGGGTGTCTTCAACTCGGGGCCGAGACACGGTTCTATCAACTAATTATTATTTCACTAATGTAATTTGTCATTATCCAATCTACTAGAATTTTATTGACTCATTGAAAAAGTCTCACCTTTTAATAAATCAAAATAATAAATCAAATCACATAGATCATAATAATTATATCAAGACTAAGAGTACAAGTACATGTAATGGACTAGAGAATTTATTTAATAAATATTCAAAACATAAATAAATATCTCTAATTTGGCCCGTTCAATACATACAAAATGTAGTAGCACAAGAAGTTGGAATTTAACAATTCCCATAATTAAGATCAAATTAAATTTAATCTTGTGCTACGATCAGCAAGATGTTTGTCCTACTTCATCTTTGATTGTGAACACAAATTTATTACTTATATGAATCGATATTTTTAATCTTCTGTATATGAGTTAAAATACTCCATATACAAAATCGTATACTATGTAAGAAATGGATGCATATATATATATAATGATCTATTTAAATATTTAGATCAAGACTTTGTTATCAAAATATAAATAATATTTACAAGGGACTAAATAAAAATACTATAACACAATTATATCATTAATAGTATATCCGAATGCACACTGCATCCCATTAGGGTCAATTGCTATTTGAACCATTCTCATTAAGAAGGCATGTCTGTTTTTTTTTTTTGGAGGGGGGGGGGGTGGTTTAAATAAGCAATAAAAATGAAAAAGGTATGCTGACGAATAAGGGAATTTCAGAAAATATTGAAAAATATGATTAATTAAAGGAGCGCATTATTGGAAATTCATGAGAACACTATAAACAGCAGGCATTATTTGACAGAAGAAAGATCCACCGCGTTTGAGAAAAGAAAATTAGACCCATCTTTGTGAACCCATTTCTCCCCATTCTTGAAGTAGTCGCTTCTAACAACTTGACTTGAACGTGAGTCCACACCATTGAATTATATCTTTATTTATACTCAATTTTCTATCAACCCCATTACCATTATTTGACGTAAATCTCATAGATTTGTTGGTTGAAGCAAATCTTGGTTCTTGGTTGAGGTAGTAAAAGAGATTCTTGAATCAGTTTAATCTGTTAAAGGTTTGATCTTTATAACCTTTCTTTGTTGATCTTGAATCAGTGTAATTTCATGTTTTTTTTGTTGTTTCATTTACTTGAAGTAGATTTATTTTGGTACTTGGTTGAGGTAGTAGTAGCTTTTGTTGAATCAGCTTAATCTGTCAAAGGTATGATCTTTATATATGATTGTTTACTGTTTTGATCAATTTAATCTGTTAAAGATTTGATTATCTTTTGTGATTATTTAGTGTGTGAATCAATTTAATCTGTTAAAGGTTTCATCCTTTATTTGTGATTGTTTAGAGTTTTGAGGTCAGTTTAATCTGTTAAAGATTTAATCCTTTAGTGTTTGCCTAAACTCTTCGATTCCGTTAGGAGTTGCTCATTGTGTTCCATTTGGGTGTTTTATGATTGTATTGTTTCCATTGCTGGTGGATTTTATGGTACTTGTGGTTTATAATTCTAGGGTCTCCTATTTATTGTCCTCAATTATTTGTGACTTTTTGAGCACATTTGTTGCTACTTCTTGTGCTTTTAGGTAAGAATGTTGGACCTTTACTTTTTATTTCATCAGATGGGGAATCAGGCTATTTACTTGGTTCTTTTATTTTCAAGAATCATCCTTTTGTCTGCACTTTTTAGTATTTTATGATAAATTAATCTATATCGTCCTATCTGCTGTTTTGTAAAGCCATTTGGACTCAATTTTTCTACTTTTGCTTCCCTGATCTTGTTAATACTGTGTGTATTCAGTTTTCAAAAGTCGTGCCTCAAATGCTTTCTTCTGGCCTGGTTTCATGTCTCAGCCCCGATATTCTTGTGGTGTTAGCCAAAACATGGTCCATTTGCTTAGATTTTTGGGGTGATATTGACCTTCCTGAGTTCATTTAATGGTTCAAAAACTGAGTTGGTTAATAAGTTTTGCCACTAAGCTCGTAAGTTGAGTCTATTTATAATTCAAGAAATTGTCTATACATGGGTTCTGTAGCATTGAAGGGAAACAGGATATGTGAGTTTGAGATGGACAATAAGAGAGTTGGCTATAAATCACTTGTATCTGTATTTTCTCATTTCCTCTGGTATCATTCTTCTTGTCTGCAAACCTGTCTTTTAAAGTCATATTTAAGGAGTCCGAATTTTCATTTCCTTGAAGCTTGTTTTTGGATTGGTAAGATGCGGAGACAGCTCTATCTATTTCTAATAATTGAATTTTCAGTCATCTGAAATCTTTACCTGACTTTGAATAGTGAAGTTGTTCTCTATCTTAAGCATCTTTTAGCAAATCAACTTTAAACCATTCTTGGTATTTTTGATTGATGCAAGTACAGTAGGAATCAGGTATCTCTACGTTTTATTTGATCAATCCTTGGGACAAATAGCCAGTAAAAATTTCTGAGATTTGTTCTCTTTATTTCTAGTCCGTTTCTCTCTTAACCATTCCTGTTTTCATTTCATTGTAAGGGAAAAACGACATTCTCGCATCTTCTTATAACAGGTAACCAACATGGCTACACCGACAAGAATTGGTCTTGCTGGGCTTGCTGTTATGGGACAAAGTCTTGCTCTCAATATTGCTGAGAAAGGATTTCCTATATCTGTTTACAACCGATCAACTTCAAAAGTTGATGAGACCGTTGAACGAGCTAAAAAGGAAGGCAATCTTCCTCTTTATGGCTTTCATGATCCAGAGTCCTTTGTACTCTCTATCCAAAAGCCCCGTGTCATAATCATTCTTGTCAAGGCTGGTTTACCAGTTGATCAGACCATCAGCACCCTTTCAGCTTTCATGGAGAAAGGAGACTGTATCATTGATGGTGGCAACGAATGGTATGAGAACACTGAGAGGAGAGAGAAAGAAATGGCTGAGCGTGGTCTTCTTTATCTTGGAATGGGAGTATCAGGTGGTGAAGAGGGTGCACGCAATGGACCTTCAATGATGCCTGGGGGTTCTTTTGAAGCCTACAAATACATCGAGGACATCTTACTAAAGGTTGCAGCTCAAGTTCCTGACAGTGGCCCTTGTGTTACATATATTGGTGAAGGAGGTTCTGGAAATTTTGTTAAGATGGTTCATAATGGAATTGAATATGGTGACATGCAGTTAATTGCAGAGGCTTATGATGTACTAAGATCTGTGGGCAAGCTCTCTAACGATGAATTACATCAAGTCTTCTCGGAGTGGAACAAAGGAGAGCTTTTGAGCTTCTTGATTGAAATCACAGCTGATATATTTGGAGTCAAGGATGATAAAGGAGACGGGTATTTGGTGGACAAAGTTTTGGATAAAACTGGGATGAAAGGTACTGGTAGATGGACTGTTCAGCAAGCCGCTGAATTGTCAGTTGCTGCACCCACAATAGCTGCATCATTGGATTCAAGATTCCTTAGTGGGTTAAAAGATGAAAGGGTTCAAGCAGCCAAAGTATTTGAATCTAGCGGGGTTAGTGATATCCTTGTTGAGCAGTCCGTGGACAAGAATCAATTGATTGATGATGTGAGAAAGGCACTTTATGCATCCAAAATATGTAGCTATGCTCAGGGCATGAATTTGATAAGGGCAAAGAGTGTTGAAAAAGGATGGGACTTGAAACTAGGGGAGCTTGCTAGGATTTGGAAGGGTGGTTGTATTATCCGTGCTATATTTTTGGATCGGATCAAGGGGGAATATGACAGAAACCCGGATCTTGCTAACCTACTCGTTGATGAAGAGTTTGCAAAAGAGATGGTTGAACGTCAGTCTGCTTGGCGAAGAGTAGTCTGCCTAGCTATAAACTCGGGCATCAGCACACCGGGTATGTCTTCAAGTCTTGCTTACTTTGACTCATACAGGAGGGAAAGTCTTCCTGCCAATTTGGTTCAAGCTCAAAGGGATTATTTCGGTGCTCATACTTATGAGAGGATTGATGTGCCGGGGGCTTTCCATACCGAGTGGTTCAAGATTGCCAAACAGTCAAAGAACTGAGTTCTCTGATGTTTTCCTTTTATTTGACCTAATTGAATAATGTTCTTGTTGTCATTGAATCTAGGAGGTTAGGTCCTGTAGTAATTGAACCTGGTCATGTGGTCTCTCAAAGGTTGGCACTTTACCTATGTTGTTGGTCATCCTATTTGTATTGTAGGCCTTGCCGCCTTTTCTTGCATTTTATGTCCTTTGAGTTACATACAATCATATACAAACAGAGAATGTATTTTTCAATGTACTGGAGAAGTCTATCAGATCTTCTCCAGGCCTTTCTTTTTCACTATAATGATGTGCATTTCTCTTTTTTGTTTTAAAATTATTTGAAGCCATTTCTCTACTCCCTCATCTTACATTATTCAAATGTTGTGCATGCTGGTATCTTATTTTTTACAAAACCGTGGCGTCTGGGTCAACTTTCATACTCCTCGACTAATTCCACGGGATACCTCCCACCACCAACAGGTAACAGGTAACTCTATCTACCACGCTAGGACAAATGAGAAGAAATCACCACGTGTTTTAGTCTCTGCTGGAATTTGAATTCAGGCCTCATAGTTTTTAACCCACTTCATTGACCACTAAGACACACCCTTGGATGCATGCATGCATGCTAGTATCTGATTTAGTATGAATGTTCTGAGAATCGTCATAGTCCTGTTTGTGTCATCAAAACCAGGAAAGATCTGTGTTGCAAATTTTCCCTGTGTTCCTATTAATAGGCAGTTGACCTTTATATAATTTTCATAGTACATAGGTAATGACATTTCATTTGGAAAGTACTATGCTCCCAATCTCACTTTCATCATGATGATACTAAAAGCTGTTTGGGAAGTATCTTTTCCTGATCTCCCTTAGACAAGTAGTAAGACGAAACACGCTTCCTGAATGTATCTTTTCCTCAACCTTGAAGTTTTTTCTAACTCTCATGACCAGAGTCAAAGAAGTTGACCATACTGAGGTTGGTAATTTATGATTCTAAATTTGGTTCTACTATTTTTGTGGAGCTTTCACTTCTCTCTTTTTCCCCTTTTTATGAGTTTTTACTTGGAATCAAAATTTAGAAACTTGTGTATTTTTCAGTTTCTTTTGATTCAGTACTTTCTTCAGGTAAGTAGTGAGCATCACTTCAACAAGAAAACACATGAACTAATTTGCTAGTTGTTATTGATAACTTAATATCCAGATCTTGTTATTATCTATCATGATACCAACTCTATTAATTGGACATATCCAGAACTTGTACTTCAAGCAATGCCTCTCGAGCATGAATTATTTTTCTAGTTGTTGTTATATCCAGTGTAATCCCACAAATAGAGTCTGGGGAGGGTGGTGCATACCAGACTTTAACCCTCTCCTTGTGAAGATAGAGAGATTGTTTTTGATAACTTAATATCCGGCTCTTGTAATAACTAACATAGCAGGGGATGGGTTTCTTGACGTCACCCAGACAATGTCCGACCAATACATTGTGCATAAAGCCTGAATGCAATTTTTTTAAAGGCTTACATAAAACATGCTTGGATTGTAAAATTTTCATGTGTTTTCAACATAGGATGTTGTTCCATCAAGAAATTCAACTTTGGTCATGCCCACTTCTCAGTCATATCTATATTAAGCAAGATTTCATTGTCGCTCTTACTTTTAATTCTCCTGATTGGAGATACTCTATTTGTTCATAAATGCATGTTTTAGTTTGAATTCCTGTTTTACCTACCATTAGCATCTATCAGAACTTAACTGCAGAGTAGTTGCAATTATGGAAACTTTTTAGGCATCCTAGATACTTCTTTCTGCATAAATATGTACCTGGCAAATGTAGAGATCTCTGATAATAATAAGAATGAGCCGATGTTAGAGTGGTGTGACTAGAATGGAATTATCATCTCAGTTGATTTGGTTTTTGATTAAGCTGCATTGGCAACGATGATCTCAACTACTTGGTTTAACAAGGTCGTTGTTTGCAACCATTTTCTCTAACCTATAAAAAAATAAATTGCAATCACAAAAAAAGAAGATAATAGTAATTTTATTAATCAGTTATGAGTAGTAAAATTCAGTTTGTTCTCTTGATTTCTCTCTCCTAAATGTTTTCCGTGATTTGAGGCTCGTTAGTAGCGTATTTCCTGAATATAGAATGATTTGCACCTTTTCAGGATGTGTTTGATCTCTAGGAATGTCACACAACACTTTGTTGTTTTAGGTTAATCTCCCAGAAAAACTCTGTTAATTTCCGAGAAAAACTCTGTCGACCACTCCATTCTTGTCGAAAAACTATATAGTTGAATAGTTGATGTCGGATCTCTCTGTTAGCGAATGCATTCACTAACTCCACTGTCCTGAATATGATCCCCTAATGAGTTATGTAACTCCCCTATTTATAATTGTGTAGACAGTTTAAATATTTCCGAACTCTCTTGGAGGATTCTAATTGGCTAGCTCATTTGAGTTGTCAATCTTATCACAAAAGCAATGTGATAAGGTTGCATGTAATGGACCGAAACATGTCATTTTAGATGCTTGATTGCTTTTGATCGACAGTTGTCATATTATTTTATTTTGAATTTGACTAGAATTTCATATGGTTGAATGTACCTCAAAATCCACTTCACACTATTCTAGGAGGACTTATATTTTTTGAACGTAACCGCTAGTCTAATCTCATGGCATGGTTTGGTCTGTCCCACCTGTCGTAGGCTAAGGAGTAATATTAACAATATGACACTTATGATATTAAGAAATACTAGTTATAAAATACTTGTAATATTTTTTTTCAAAAATAATCAGTATAATTTTCCGTTTCCTATGTAAATAATGCAATAAAAGAGAAGATGAAAATTATAAATTTAATTGGATATGAAGGTATAAATTTATTGAATATGAAGGTAGTAGTTATATATTCATGATATAAATTTGTTATATTAGACGGGTTTTACTTGTAAGTAAAGATTTTATTTACCAAATATGACATTACAAAATAGAACAACAACAAAGTTTGGACATCCCCAAACCTGCACTACTAACCATCTTATATAGCCCTAAAATATAAAGAGAAAATTATAGAACTAGACAAAATTATCAATTTATTTATGTATAATAACTTAGTTTAAAAATATTGTAAAAAAAGACTACATATTATTTTTATAGCAAAATATTTGATTTTAATTAAAATCCTAAAATACATCCTTTTTTCACTCCTAATCAAATACACACTCTCTCCTCAAACCCACTCTCTCTCTCTTCTGTTTTAATCCCACCTCTCAATATTCCTACATACTCTCACCTCAACCCCCCCCCCCCTCTCTCTCTCTCTCTATTTTAATTCTTCAATGTCTATCCATATTCCACGAAAAATCTTCCAAAATATTTTCCACAAGAATTCTGTTGAAACAGGTAATTATGTATTTTTTCAAATTTTTTTGTCAGTTTTAGTGCTATTTTGTATTTTTTCAGTTTCTTAAGTATCTTTATTTTCCAAATTATTCATCAATTTGAGCCGGTGTATCTTTTTTTGGGAGATAATTTTGCCATTTTTTAGGCTTGGGGTTGTATTTTGTTCCAATCCATATGCATTTTGAATTAAAAAATAATTTGTATCCTCAACTTACTTGTATTCTAAGTTTATTTGTATAATAAATAGCTTTTTTGTATCCAAAATTTATTTGTATCATAAATTTACTTGTATTCTAAAATTATTTGTATCCACTATTTATTTGTCTTATAATTACATTTTTTTTAGTTCAATCTCAATTTGTATTTTTATTGTTACTTTGTATTACATATCTTGGTTAAACTACATAAGTGTATTCACCACCAATAGCATCAAAGTTGTACTTAAATTCAAATACATAAAAATACTTTTCTTTTTGTATTCCGAACTTAATTCACCATCAAAACATCAAAATTGTATCCAAATTTAAATTTATATAATGTACACATTTGTATTCAAATCTTTGAACATTCTTTATACAATTCAAATGATATATCAAAATTGTATCCACAAATTATTCGACTTATGAATCTCACAATTATATGTATTCCAAATTATTACAAATAGCAAAAAAAAAGATGTAAAAAAACAGATTCAACCACGATTTTGAATTTAAATTAGAATATTTGGATCAAAATAGGGAGTCATTTAACTTCCATGTCTCCAAACAAGCCTTCTTTTGTGAACAAACGATTATGAACTGGTCCAAACCTCCTTGCAAGAAGTATCAACGTTTTTGATGTTTTAAGAAAAATAAAAAGAAGGGAATTGATGAGTTTTTGAATTTCAGAAAGATGAATGATAATGAAGGATAAAGAGTCTTGTATGTAACAGGATTAATGATGGAGTAAATTAAGGGAGGTTACCAAAAATAATCCGAAATTTAATACATTCAGTTAGGTTGTATATTTTTTTTTGGTATGCATCACCAAAAAGAATACAAAATTTGGAGGCATAACAAATAAAAGTATAACTGTGTTTTGCAAATATTGAAAATATAGCTATAGAGTCCTATTTAAGGCTTAAAGTTTGCTATTTGTAAAAAATTTCCAAATATAAATCTAACATTCCTCATACAGTTTGGGGGATCTGAACATCCCAAACTCTCCTATGTTTTATGTAATAGATTGGATACAAAAATTATCTTCTTCCTAATACAAATTCCATAGCGTCTTAGGTATATCAACCTTTTCCTAATAATTGACATTTAGTATATTCAAGCCACCAATAGTCTTTGGCCAATGTAATGTGATAGCTCCATGAACAAGAATGATACTATGGAAGTCTTAAGAAAACAATCATAAGGTCTAAAGATAAGGAGTTGCAAGTCAAAATTATTGGGCTTCAATGGGTATTAAAGAAGATGCCTTGTCACGATCCAAGACTAGGACGTAGACGTGACATGGCGAATGAGGTACCTGAAAGTACCTCAAACAAGCCTCTTAACATTCTTTTAACCTTTCATAGGTAATGACAATAAATAAACAAGCAAAAATCATAATAGTAAATCTTTAACTTACATATGTCCAACAATACCTCTAACTTTTAGATTTAATGGGGCTAAGACAAGTCCCTAGCTCACCCTCAATCATAATAGAAAGAAATGTCATAGTAAGTGTCTAAAGATCTCAACATATCATAAGCTAGAAAGATAAATGAGTATTGTTCCCGGAACATGGAAACTCACCAAAAGTAGTTTTCAAACGAAATATCAACTAGCCACATGGAGAGAACGAGGAGGAGCACCGGTCCCTACGTGGTGATATCATGTATGGAAAAGAGTATGCATTAGTACTTTGAATGTACTAAGTATGTAGGCATGCATGAACATTGAGGAAAAACATTTATGTAATATGAAACATAATGCAATGCATGCATAATCAATCATATAGACATGCTTTAAAACATTCATTTTGTGGTGTGGAAAGATGACCATAACCGACATTTAAGACCATGCGAGCTATTACATGGAATCCAATATAACCCCCTACATTAGCCGGGGAGACTACTTGCTGGGTAGAACTCCGTCAACTTCATTCATTTCTTTAACTTTAACTTTAAGGGCTTTCATGGATCCATTAGCCTAAGCCTACAAGGGCTCCTATGTTGGCACATAGTTAATGAGACAAGGGGTTGCTACTAGGATTCCCTTACCGAATTCCACCTCAATGCCCCATTCGGTGCTAAGTCAATTCCACAGAATAATTTAATACTTCAAAATAGTCATAGTATATAGCTTGAGAATTCAAAATATCACATTCGGTGGAATAATTCATTAAAAGCTTTAGTGATTCAAGTATGCCATAATTGTCCTTACAGCATAAAGAATCTATCATTCATAGCATTTCATCATTGTTTTATTTCATAAGACTCCCTTTTGATCATAGACATTGCTTTTATAAATATTTATTTGGAGTCAAAGCTTTCAAGTCAAACTTCATTGAAAATATAGTAAAACTAGGTGGGTTTAAATCACTTCAACTTTCAAACATATATGTAAATGAAATTATGCATAAATAATTTGAAATTCATTAATTAAAAATCATGATTTAAACAACCCACCATGAATTTCAAGAACCTTTAAAGATCTAAATAGGGAAAAATACTTGAAAACCATCAATTCATACATATGAAATCAGACCAATAATTATTAGTTTAACCATGATTCATGCTATTAAGTAGAAATAAGAATTACCCATAGGAAAATCTTATTTGAAATCAAGAGATTTAGTTGAAAGATTTTTGGACTACATGGGTGGAAGAACCCATAGATAAACATTCACATAACTTAGAAAAAACTTAAAGAAAATAAATATAATTTATCATATAATCAAAATACTTTAAGCATGAAAGTGGAAGAAATACTCTCATTGAAACCTTACATACCTGAAATCTGAAGTGTTACTCAGAATCGAAGAACTTAATTAACAATCTTGAATCCTAGCATTTTCTCCTCGCCGGAGCATTTTGTGTACTACCCGGAGTATATGAATCATTTGAATAGTATTTCTGCACTACTAAGAACTAAAATTATATTTTGAGAATGAGTAAAAGAGTGTATAGAGAGAAGAGTTACTTGAGAAAGCGTGATGAACAAAATGAGGAAATAATGTGGGTATTTATAGGTGTGAAGGAGAGACCTAATAATAATTAAAATAATTATAAAGAAAAATCTGAAAATTTAATGGAAGATTGTGGTGTCATGGGTAATGTCATGGGTGATGTCAAATGGAGGACTATTGATGTCATGGGTGATGTCAAATGGATCTAGATTTTTCCATGGTTGGTGAGATGAACCTTCTTTTAACAGAATACCCCTTTTCGGAGCTGCGTTTGAAAAAGATAAATTCCTCATTAGGATTTGGTGTCTTCATATGAATTGTTGATCTAGAAGTCTACTTTCATATCGCTCAAGAATCAACCAATTTGGAGCATCCTACAGTGAGATATGATATTTCTTCTACAAATACTTTATTTCGTTACAGCACCATGTCTTGCAATAATTAATTTATTTGACCTACTTAACCTTTGAAACTTAAAATATGGCAAAAGTTGTAGGTAATGCTGTTCGGGTTATGCATAAATTTGAATCACCTAATTTGGACCATCCTATTAAAAGTTATGCCCAAAATACATAAGCAATATCATTTTCATCGAGTATTGGAACATCATATACAACATTTTTAGGTGGTGTTACGTGCCTATCATGGAAGTAAAGCCCAAGAACAAGTTCAAAAATTATGAAAAAGAATGGACTAAGTGCTACACATATTATTATAAATTTTACCTAAATTTCATAGTGATTCTTCTTAATTACTCTCTATCCCTACTCTTTTAAAAATTACCCAAAATTCCTTCTTTTTGGTCACTTTCGAATACATCACGTACGTCCTGATTCATCACGTAAAGTAATATATCCGACCTATCATGTAAAGTAATGCATCCGACGTTGAGACACATTACGTACAATGATGTATGAGAGAATAAGAGAGTGTAGAGATTTTTGTAATTTTTTCAAATGATAGAGAATTTTAAAGAATATGATAAAATAATGTATTTAGGTAATTTTTCTCTCATATTTTATGATTCAAGTCCAAGTCATAATGGAAGAAGATTGGGCCCATATGAGGTTGAATTTCTACCCAAAAAAGGAGTTTAAAATTTTCACTCAAAAGGAGGGCAAAGTCACGTGCAAGTGACTTGGGATGGGCCCACATATTTTGGTCAAAGTTGAAATATTTTTCTTATTTGAAACTTTTCCTTTTTAACTTATGAAAGAATTTTTTGTATTATTGTTAGGGCCAATTACTTAAATAATACATTATATAACATTAACTACGAGTTTTAGTACATGTTTTATCTTTATAAAAAATAACAGTACTTTTCTTACCCAAAATAACAAAAAAAAATAAAAGTACCCTTCTCTTTCTCCCCCCTCTCTCTCCTTCTTCTTTTTTCTTGTCCGATTTCCCCCCATTTTCTCTCTCTCTTTCTCCCTCTCTCTCTGTTTCTCCTTCTTTTTTTATGTCCGTTTTTTCTCTTTCTCTTTCTCCCTTTTTTAAAATATCAATTAATTGTCCTAATTTAAAACTTAATTTTGGATTAGATATTGCAAAAATAATACTTTTACTACTTTTTAAATTATATTTTTTGTATATACATATATAATGCATTTCTAACACAATAAAAGAAATTAATACAAACAATAATTGTAATACATTTTGAATTCAATATATTATACATATTATAGACATGTTTTAATGCACGTGGTGAATATATAACTAAAATATTTTTAATACAATAATATATTTCGTTAATAAGAGAAAAAATAAAAAATAGTTCTAATGACCCTCAAGGTTATTTTCGTCTTTTATGATATTTTCAGCATTTAGAGCCTTCCTATAGTGACCCCAAGTCATTTATGACTTGTTGGCACTGACAGTTTGGTTGCCTTGTCGCTCTTTGAGTTTTATGCCCATTTCTCTATTTTGGAACTCTTGGAGCTTGAACAATTGACTTCGGTAAAAACTCCAGGAAGACGACCTTAGAATGTAATTTAGATGGTTTCATTAGCTCCATAATGAGCCAATTAGGCTGGTAGCATGCTTGGCATAAGCATCGAGGAAATCAGTGTGAGTTTAAAGCCTTTTGACGCTTTACTTTTTGAAATTTGGCCTAAGATTGACTTTGGTAAACATTCTTGAAAAACGTGCTTGGATTGGAATTCTATCAGTGTGGCTAGCTTTGGAATATCAAGTTTGATCTAGAACGATCTTTCGTTCGTGTTCCGAGGCTTACGATCTCATTTTGAGCCCTTTTGTGGAAATGGCAAAAATTATGCTTGGGTGTGAGACTCATATTTTGTCGAGATGACCTCAGATGGAAATTTCAACTTCTCCATTGAGTTCAGAATGTCGAATTTAGTGGGGTAGCCCAGTTCGTTTGCGTGCACCGGATTCCAAACGAATCTTGAGCACCCCATCGGAGCTTGTTCAAAGCTCAAGTTTGAACTGGTGCATTATCTGCTGGTGCTAGTGATTCTCTTCATCTCAATCGAGATGAAGCCTCCACGATCGTGGAGGGGCACTCAACTTTGCCATCTTGATCGCGAGGCCCCTAGACATGATCGCGAAGTGCTTTCCTTTGGGGGTGGACCAAGTGGTCATCGCGATCGCAAGGTTTGTCCCCTATGATCGTGATGGCCATTTAACCTTGGTGTTGCAATCGTGACCCATTCTCCCATGATCACGAAGGACAATATCGTCTAGTCTTTAAGTTAAATGACAGACGCGAACCAACCTTGCCCCCATTCCCTCTTTGGCAATTTTTGGAGCTATAGAGCTCTAAATTGAGTGATTCCAAGTGCGTTGGGTTTGTGGCTATGTGTTGGTAGGTTCGAGGAAGTGTGAAGATCATCAATTTGAGGTAATTCCTTGCCCAAAAGGGCTGCCCTAGCTTAACTTTAAGCTTCAATGGTGATTTTAATTGTTGGGCTGATTTAGGTCATTTTGAGCATCGATTTGTGCCGCATTTCGGGGTACAAGCTCAATAATGCATTTAGAATGTTTTTACGTAGTCAGTTTTGGGATTCCCATTGCGGGTCCCATAATTCCATTTTAGACCCAATTTTGGGTCCATCTCCAAAAAATATAATTTTGTGTCAACATATACGTATTGATGAGCTAATCAATCTTTTGATAGTGTGGAGGCATTTGGAGTCATTTTTGGAGCAGAAAGCTATCACGAAGTGTACTTGGAGCGCGCATGTTCGCCTTTGAGATAGGCTACAGTCTCCATCATTTTGATTGAGTTTCATATGGTATTGCTTAGTATAAATTGCTTGTGGTTTGGATTGTATGTGACGGGTTAGGCTTAACTCCTAAATTACGGTCTTGTTCTCCCGATATGAGCCTTAGGCTAATTTACCTTTATGAGATTTCTCGTCTAGTTGGTAAAACTGTGGACTGTGCCTTAGTTTGGCTTTGGTTAACCTATTTTAGGTGATTCGTGACTTAGACTTGAGTTGTGGTTTGAACCTTAGTTGTTGTAGCCATTGTTGGTGGGAGTTTATGATACTTAGTATTCTTCATTATTGAAGTACTTATGTTGGAGCCTTGGTGTAGTGATTTCCACCCGGTTAGGCTTGTGAATTACTATTGGATTCCATTTTTGGATTTAGAGTTAAAATCTCTTATGCTTTCTTGTTGCTGTTTGGTGGGGATATCGGTTGTTATGAATCTTGAGATGACATTTCCAGATGGATTTGGAGTATTAATTGACTAGTTGAGCACCTATTCCCTCATTTTCCTCCTTCTTGTTACCCAGTTAGGGTTGAGTTTCTTTTTGGGCCTTGTGGTTGATTAGAGGAGTAGATATGAGATTTAGGCCTTGATTAGATGTTCGGTGGTATTTTTGAGCCTTGTTTGTATGCTCTAGAGGGTAAGGTGCTTTTGGAGTCATTATTGTATATGATTGGGCATGTTGTTTCGGTGCTGGTGATGGCATGCATTGCATTGGATCATTATTTTCTCACGAATGTAGTCGACCCCGATGCATATATTGGTTCTAGCATTGATTTGAGAAAGCTGGGTTGTAACCCATACTATTTTATATTGATTTACGAATAGGGGTCGTACTACCTTTATTATTACTATTTTTAATGGACTGGAGGCATCAAGGATGCACTCATGTTATAGATTGATATAAGATGTAGATCAGGACCAGGCGGTATTAATGGGAGTTTCCGAGCCCCCCAAGGCGATCCCATAGAGGCGTATGGATCCTACTTGCTGGGACTAGAAGTAGGTGTATATATCTTGGTATGAGGTGTTTTGAACAGATGGTACTACTAGTTTTACTGCATTACTTTCTTGCATATATGGATTGTCTATCACCAACATAGATGTTTGTACCTATTGGTAGTATGGGATACTATACGGTTTTACCCGTTTGTGATTGAACTTCTTGGGCACACAGGGGCTTGGGAAGTATTGACTTACTATTTGCGAACTTATGGTGGTATAAAGGGTGGTCTTTTGTTTGAAGGTAGTTACTACCTTTGTTCTTATTTATCTAACTTTTTGTGCAGGGATTTAGTTAATACGGTCCTTTGGGCCCTTATGTGATATCTGTGTTTACTTCAGTTAGTAGGTTGTCACTTAGTTGTCCTCCATCACAGTATGTTGTTGTGTTTAGGTCTTGGGGTGGCGCCACTAGGTACGTTCGTTGTTTCCTTGATTGTTTCCGATCTTCCCCTTGTATCAGATGTTCTTATTGTAGGATTTCCTATTTTCCTTGTTAGTTACTTGTGATATATACTCCTTACTTACATGCTCTTTATACTTTCTTTATCATTGGAGCTCAGTCGGCCGATGCGTACTGAGGTGCCACTTATTGGTACTCATACCACACTTCTGCACCCTACAGGTCATAGTACAGGATTTCACTACTTATTTGGATATCGTGCGGAGCAGCTCTTGGATTTTGGAGATTTTAGTATACTCTTGGCGTTCTGAGTTGCCTTTCTCCTTCTACGATGGACTTGGACTAGTCTTTATTTCGTATTTGGAGACAATCTATGTTACTATTAGTATCATTGTATCTGTATAAGTGTTGTATTCCTTATTTAGTTTAGTAGCTTGATTACCGACTGATACCAGGTTTTGGGATTTATCTTGTTGTATTTATCTTATTCTTCTTTTCTTCTTCTTCTTCTTATTCATTACTTTCCTTCGGCTTATGATGGTCCGTTGCCTATGGTTTCAAACTTTGGGGTTAGGCTTACCTACTAGTGGGTTGAAAGTAGGTGCCATCATGACCTGAGAAATTGGGTTGGGACAAATTGGTATCAGAGTTTAGGTTCACCGGTATCATTGGTATAAGAGCAAGTGCCTAGTAGAGTCCTGCGGATTAGTGTGGAGATGTCTATATCCTATCTTCGAGAGGCTATAGGGTGTTTTAGGGAAACTCCATTCTTGATTCCTTATCATGTGAATTTTCTTTGATCAACCTCTAAATACTCTCTTGAAATTCATCCCTCTTTAGATAGATAGTACAAGCGTTCCAATGGATATGGCTGGAGTATCATCACATATTACCGAAGTTTCGACAACATCTATGACCACCTCGTCTCTTTTGGATACATCATTAGAGATTTTGCATCTCATTGAGCATACACCACATGAAGGAGTATCTTTGGATGTATAGAGTGATTTGCAGCCTAGAGCTAGACTTGTAGGTCCTCAACAGGGTTCTTCGTCGGTCTCTGAGTATATGATAGAGTTCCTAGATTGGACAGGGCTCCTACAATGTTTCCTATGGAGTAAGATATGACTCAGCGATTTATTGAGGGATTAATTTTGCCATTTCACCTAGCATCACATCACTTGATTGCAGTGGGGTCTACTTTTCCTAGGTGGTCAGTTATGTGAGGTCTATGGAGCATGTATGTATAGAGACTTACTAAGGTGTAGATAGTAGATTTCGCCGTCAGCACAATAGAGGTAGCACCCCACTTCGAGGTAGGCATCATCCTAGTGAGGGTCAACTTCAAGTAAATTGGTTTGGGAAGACGGGGGAAAACATCCATCGTTTAGGTTTCTAAGTAGCTAAAGTTAAGATAGAATAGGTCATCATCGGCGATGTCCAACAAGTCTCTTTTTTTAGGGGGGAGCAGATCCAACGCCATAAAATACAGTCAAAATTAAAGTAAGTCATTCTGATTCAACTAGAGGGCGTCTAATTTATCGACTTTGCTCGTAAGTAAAGTATAGAACGAGCCTTGTCTACGAAGCCATCCGGTTACCTTTGTGGATCTTCGCTACCTGCTTTTGCGCTGAAGATGAAGGGGAAGAAAGGGATGCCAGAGATAGAGTAACCAGACCTACCGGACCCATGACGGGAGCACCTCAGGTTTTAGGCGGCCTTGTGATAGGTTATGGTACCAATAATGGACAGAGTTTACGACAGACATCTCAAGGTTTGCTAGTTGAACATTTACGTTTTGGGGCTCATACCTTAGCTAGTTCATCTCAGCGGGCTTCATTTGGTGGAAAGTGCTATACGTGTGGTGAGTTTGGGCACCCTACTAGAAAGTGTCCTATAGTCACGCATCATTGGCGACAGGCGCAGCAGGATCAGCTTCATTAGGGACAGTTAGTTAGAGGTGGTACCCCGAGTCTTATAGTTAGTGGTACAGGTGTTCATTTTGAGGCTAGACATATTCCATCCCATGGTTTTGCAGGTTAGATAGAGGGCGAGGCTCCAAATATCAATCATATTTTCGTAAATTTTGTTTCTAAGGCCTTCCTTACTTGTAGTGCTTAGGTGTTGGGATCTTCGTACCCACCGATGATTACTTGGCTTGTTAGATTCATCTTGTGATTCTAGTAATTATTTACTTAGACTTAGGCGAGCGTGCTTATTTAGCCTGATTACTTACCTATTATTGCTATGACATGCTTGCTTGGAACTATGTGTATGTGTTTATCTCCCTTAAGTGATTTCTTTTTGTAGTGGATCATATTAGTATTACTGTATGTGTCAGTAGTGGTAGATTCATACCATGTGGATTTTGAGCTTAGTTGTTTGCCCTGATGGAGTTCTGTTTAGGTATTCTATAGTTCTGGTGGGTTGGCCCCTTTTCCTTTTTAGTTTGCCCCTAATGTGCTTAGCTGATGTGAGGTTGCTGTCAAGAGAAGGGTGTATCAGTAGTTGTGACCCTTGTGGTCTATTGTAGATCTCGTTTATCGATTTTTCTTTATTCGACTTCCCATTCTTAGTTCCTTGGGTGGCTGAGTTAAGGTTTGCCCTTTATATTTGGCCGGGTTGTCTCTTTGATGTATGTTTAATGGTTAAGTGATTGGTTCAGCTGGTTGTGTGTTGAGCTATCAGAAGGAAATGTTAAGTTGGAAAGGTTGAAAATGGAATTTTTCCTTGTTCATTCTAAGTATGGTGATGTTTTAGCTTGAAGTATCATGTACAAAGGGTTCTAGAAGATTTATGGAAATGACGGTTTTCTTATGCTTGTGACTGACCAACAAATAGAGTGAAGGGATAATTGTCGAGTGAGAGCGTTCATATTGACAAGTCTTGATTTATCAGAATTGCCTTGGTTTGCACTTGTGACTTATGGACTTTGAGGTGGTTAATTAATGTGTTTTGGAAATTTCAGTCTCCAACTCATTTTACCTTACAACCAGGACTACCTTCAATCTAAGTGATTCCGTATTATTCCTTAGTCTTGTCGCTAAACTACAGCGGGTGTGTTGATGGTTCAAAGAGTCAGATTGTTGAATTGAGTCTTCTATTGTGGTGAGTTTTGGCTAAGACAGACTCTCATTTCCATAAGCGAATATGATTATCTTTTGGTTTCTTGTTAAGGGTGCATGGTTCATGTGTGTCATTGTGGTTAGCTGGTAGTGTACCTTACGGTGGTTTAGCTTTGCTTGAGTTGCTTTTGATGGGTTGATCTATTTAATTGCTACCTGCCAGTTTAGCTTTTCTTGAGTTTGAGCGGTTAGCTTAGACTTGCACTGGTGGGTCGACTTGTGGTATTTACTGCAATGGTTCGATTCCATTGGATCACTTTTCGCAGGTTTAGTTTGCTAATAAGTTGCTTATTAGGTCAGTTTCATCCCTGGATTAGTGGGTTTAATCAGATTTGCACTCGTGGAGTGGTACATAGACTCATGGCCTCAGTTCGATTACTTTTGAGGTTAGATTCTCATATTGGTTCAGTTTTCTGGGAGTTCTGTTGGCAGCAAAGTGACATTGGAGGTGGTCTCAGTGCGATATTTTCTACTCGAGGATTTTGTTGTCCCTTGGAGTAGCCTTTTAAGTTTTGAAAGATAGACTCCAGACTAAAGCTTTTGGTTCTAGGAGTTATTGGGTTGGAACAATGGGTTTGTGCCCTATGCTAAGTTGCTTATTTTGAATTTTTGCGGTCTTCAGTGTTCAGTGTGCTTGCAATTCCTTCATTGTTGTTTGGGTAATGTTCAGATGGTGTTGGGAGATGTTACTGTGGTTTAGGATGGGTAGGATTCCCATGATGACTAAAGAGTCTTGAGTAGGGAGTATACACCAAATGATTCGACTTGGAAGTTATTTGGAATCTTCTTTGTCTATGGTCACCTAATTCAGAAAAATCTTTGTGGTTTTGGCTTATATTGAATGAGTCTATTGCATTTGGTTGAGTTTTTTCTTGTTAAGTTGAAGTTAGTATCAAAACAGAGAAATTGGAGATTGGGTTGAGTTATGATGGAGAAAAGTGAATTTGAGAGTTTTCTCTTAGCCTGATTTCTGGATTGGTGTTGTCTGACCCGAGAAGGTACCTGTAGGTCTGGCGGAGCTTGCAAACTTAGCTTTCTAATCTTTTCTTGCCCTTAGGTTCTTTCTATCCTTTAACTTTCGAGGATGAAAGTCATTTTATAGTGGATGAAGTAATAACCCTCAAAGTCATTTGTGTTTTTTTCCAATATTTTCAGCATTTGGAGCCTTCCTATAGCGACCCTAAGTCATTTTTGACTTGCTGGCACTAAAAGTTCGATTGTCTAGTCGTTCGTTTGGGTTTTATGCCTGTTTTCCTGTTTGGGAACTCTTGGAGCTTGAATAATTGACTTCGGTCAAAACTTTGGGAAGAAGACCTCAGAATGGAATTCCGTTTATTCCATCAGCTCTGGAATAGCCCAATTAGGCGACCAGTATGGTCGACACGAGCATCAAGGCAATCAGTGAGAGTTTAAAGCCATTTGGCGCTTTAGTCTTTAAAATTTGTCCTAAGATTGACTTTTTTATACATTCTTGGAAAACTTGGTCAGATTGAAATTCCGTCAGTGCGGTTAGCTCTAAAATATCGAGTTTAGTCTAGAACAACCTTTTGTTCGTGTCCCGAGGCTTTCGGTCTCATTTCGAGTCCTTTTGTGGAAGTGGTAAAAATTTTGCTTGGGTGCGGGACCTACATTTTATCGAGATGACCTTGGATGAAAATTTTGACTTCGCCATTAAGTCAGGAACGTCAAATTTAGTAGGGTAGCATTATCTGTTTTCACATTGGGATTTTGAACGAATCCCGAATACCTCATCGGAGCTTGTTCAAAGCTCAAGTTTGAGCTGGTGCATTATCTGCTGGTGCCAGTAATTCTCTTCATTGCGATCGCGGAGGGGCACTTTGCTTAGCTATCGCGATGGCGAGGCCCCTGGACGCAATTGCGAAGGGCTTTCCTTTGGGGATGGACCAGGTGGTCATCGTGATCGCGAGGTTTATCCACCATGATCGCGATGGTCATTTAACCTGGGTGTCGCGATCGCGACCCATTCTCTCGCGATCGGGAAGGACAATATCGTTTGGTCTTTAAGTTAAAAGACAGACATGAACCAAACCCGACCCCATTCCCTCTTTGGCAATTTTGGGAGCTATAGAGCTCCAAATTGAGCGATTCCAAGTGCGTTGGGTTTGTGGTTTCATGTTGGTAGGTTTTGGGAAGCGTAAAGATTGTTAGATTGAGGTAATTTCTTTCCCAAAATGGCTGCTCTAGCTTGACTTTAAGATTCAATGGTGATTTTAATTATTGGAATGATTTAGGTCATTTTGAGCATCGATTTGTGCCCCATTTCTAGGTAAAAGCTCCATAATGCATTTAGAACATTTTTACAGAGTTGTTTTTGGGATTGCATTGTGGGTCTCACAATCCCATTTTAGACCTAATTTTGGGTTTGTCTCCGAAAATATAATTTTTGTTTCAAAATATCCGTATTGACAAGGTGATAAACCTTTTAATAGTGTGGAGGTATTTGGACTCATTTTTGGAGAGGAAAGCTATCACGAAGTGGACTTGGAGCGCGTGTGTTTGGCTTTGAGGTAGGGTACGGTCTCCATTCATATTTTTGAGTTTCATACGATATTATTTTGTATAAATTGCTTTTGGTTTGGATTGTATGTGACGGGTTGGGCTTGACTCCTAAATTATAGTCTGGTTGTCCTGATATGAGGCTTAGGCTAGTTTACCTTTATGAGATTTCCCGTCTAGTTGGTTAAACTGTGGACTATGCCTTAGTTTGTCTTTGGTTAACCTATTTTAGGTGATTCATGACTTAGACTTGAGTTGTGGTTTGAACCTTAGTTGTCATAGCCATTGTTGGCAGGAGTTTATGATACTTAGTATTCTTCATTATGAAGTACTTATGTTGGAGCCTTGGTGTAGTGATTTCCACCCAGTTAGGCTTGTGAATTACTATTGGATTCCATTTTTGGATTTAGAGTTAGAATCTCCTATGCTTTCCTGTTGCTGTTTGGCGGCGCTATCAGTTGTTATGAATCTCTAGATGATATTTCCATATAGATTTGGAGGTATTGATTGACTAGTTGAGCACCTGTTCCCTCATTTTCCTCCTTCTTGTTACCCAGTTAGGGTTGAGTTCCCTTTTAGGCCTTGTGGTTGAGTTAGAGGAGTAGATTTGAGCTTTAGGCCTTGATTAGATGGTCGGTGGTATTTGTGAGCCTTGTTTTTATGCTCTAGAGGGTAAGGTACTTTTGAGTCACTATTGTATGTGATTGTGCATGTTGTTTGGGTACTGGTGATGGCATGCATTGCATTGGATCATTGTTTTCTCATGGACGTAGTCAACCCCGATTCATGAATTGGTTCTAGCATTAATTTGAGAAAGCTGGGTTATAACCCATACTATTTTACATTGATTTTTAAATGGGGGTTGTACTATATTTATTACTACTATTTTCAATGGACTGGAGGCATCGAGGATGCGCTCATTTTATTATATTGATATGAGGCATCGAGGATTAGCTCATGTTATAGATTGATATACAACCTAGATCAGGACTAGAAGGTATATAATAGAGTTGCCGAGCCCCTCCATGGCAATCTAATAGAGGCGCATGGGTCCTACTTCTTTGCTAGTACTGGAAGTAGGTGTATATATCTTGGTATGAGGTGCTTGGTACAGATGGTACTACTAATTTTACTGCATTACTTTCATGCATATATGCATTGTCTATCACCAGCATAGATGTTTGTACTTGTCGGTAGTATGGGATGCCGTACGGGTATACTTGTTTGTGAGTGAACTTCCTGGGCACACAGGGGCTTGGGAAGTATTGACTTACTATTCACGAACTTATAGCGGTATAAATGGTGGTCTCTTGTTTGAAGGTAGTTACTTCCCTTGTTTTTATTTATCTAACTTTTTCTGCAGGAATTTAGTGGATAAGGTCCTTTGGGCCCTTATGTGATATCTGTGTTTACTTCAGTTAGTAGGTTGTCACTTAGTTGTCCTCCTTCATAGTGTGTTGTCGTTTTTAGTTCTTGAGCTGGCGCCACAGGTACGCCAGTTATTTCCTTGAATGTTTCCTATCTTCCCCCTTGTATCAAATGTTCTTATTGCGGGATTTCCTATTTTCCTTGTTAGTTACTTGTGATATATAGTCCTTGCTTACACGTTCTTTATATTTGATTTATCTTTGGTGCTCAGTCGATCGATTCCTACTAAGTGCCACTTGTTGGTACTCATATTACACTTTGCACCCTGCAGATCATAGTACATGATTTCACCACTGATTTGGATATCGTGCGGAGCAGCCTTTGGATTTTGGAGACTTGGGTGAGCTCTTGGTGTTCAGAGATTCCTCTCTCCCTCTACGATGGACTTGGACCAGTCTTTATTTCATATTCGAAGATAGTCTGTATTACTATTAGTATCATTGTATCTGTATAAGCCTTGTATTTATCTTATTCTTCTTTTCTTTTTATATTTATTATTTGTTACTTTCCTCTCGCTTGTGATGGTCCGTTGCCTATGTTTCGGATTGTACGGTCAGGCTTATCTACTGATGGGTTGATAGTAGGTGCCATCATGATATGAGAAATCGGGTCGTGAAAATAATTATAATAGATTTTGAATTCAATATATTATAATTAAAATATGGTAAATATATAATTAACATATGATAAATATATAAATAAAATATTTTTAATATAAATGTATAATAAGTATTATATGTGAATTTCAAATATTTTAGTACTATTTAAATTAGTTTTAAATTAGAATAATTATTTATTATTTTTATAAAAGGGTGAAAGAGAAAGAGAAGAAGGATAGACGGACACACAGAAAGAAAGAGAGGGTGGGGGGTAATGAGATGATTTTAGTTATTTATTAAGATAAATATGCTATAGACTGTAATAAAAAAAGGTACCCTAAAATTGGTAATTATTAGTCTTAAAGAATTCATTTTTATAAAAATTCCTTATTTTTATATGATTTCCTAGTTTAAAGTTTCCTATTTAGGTTTTATTTCTTATTTCCATAAAAGTTGATTCTAATCTCATTCTATTTGGGATAATTTCCCCCTATATATAAGGGTAGGTTTTATTATTTTGTTTAGACAATATTATTATTACTCGAGAGTTTTTTTTCTTTAACCTTTGTGTGTGGCTACCCGGATATATCTTACAATCTTATAAGAACGATTCTTAGGAGGTAAGATTAATTCTTTAACTTGATATATTTAATTCTTATTCATAAATTAAAGAAGATAATTAGTTTTATACTAATTATTGTCTCTAGTTTCTTAGAAATAGTAGTCTAGATCATTTTTTAAATCTAAGCTCTTGAATTGGCTCTATTAGTATCATAAATTAGCTTTAATTCACTAATTTTTTAATACTAAGATCAATTAGGGTTCTTAGCACATCTTTTGAATTTTGGAATTTTCTTCTCCAATTTCACATATCTTTCAATTCTTGTGTTTATTCTATTTATTTTCACTTCCGTATTAGTTTCTTGTTTATTCAAGATCTATCAAGATTCCGTTCTAGATAATCTTGGGAGTTTTATAGAAAAATTCTTCTTTTTTGGTAGTTTAAAAGGTAAGGTACATAGCAAGAAAAAAGAAAATGAAAAAATAAGAATACAAAAATGATAGATTAAGAAACTCCAAAGTTATTGTGTTTCTTGTTTTTCCAACATCAAGAAGAAAATCAAGAAGAGGGAAATTGTCCCACCAAACTCAATTGGTCTGGGAGTTCGTAGTTGTTTTTTCTCTACATCTTACATCTAAAAGGATTGTTACTAGTATGATTTATATATAAATCCTAAAGAAACTAGCCAAACATTGTAACTTGAGTGGAAAAAGGCTAGAGGGGTGAGCCCAATAGAGGAAAAAAGAAGTCAAATTGAGAGATATTTGTTTCTTTGATTGTTTTAGATGTATTTAATAGGAAAAGATGATGACACTGGGACTCAGAACAACAACTTAATTGAGGTACTCCGAATGATTACGGCCCGACTTCATGCATTTGCGATTGTCCATAACTCATATAATCTACTGAACATAGCCGATGTGAAGAGAATCCATCAAAGTCCAATGCCTAAGTTAGGAGACAAGCTATTCGAGCTCTTCAAGTCCATCAAACTGAGGATAAATTTGGTGACTATGAGGATGGATTTAGGAAGCTTACCAAAGGAGAAACGAAAGGAGCGCACCACAAGTTAGGGATGAGGATGACAATCTTAATAGAATTAAGATTAAGATTTCTAATTTCAAAGGGACAAGAGATTCAAACTTGTACCTTGATTGGGAGAGAAAAGTGGATGTTATCTTTGACTGTCATAATTATTCTGAAGGTAAGAAGGTTAAACTTGTTGTGGTTAATTTTTTTGATTATGCTGCTAATTGGTGAAAGATATTTAGCAGAGATAGATTAGACAATGGAGAACCGTCCGCTACGACATGGGACAAGATGAAGAGGGTTATGAGAAAGCGTTTTGTGCCATCACACTTTTAAAGAGATTTGCAAAACTGCCTACAAACTCTGAAGCAAGGTTCAATGTATGTGGATGATTATTTAAAGGCTATGGATGTGGCTATGATCCAAGCATATTGTAATGAGGAAGAGAAGACCACTATGACAAGATTTCTTAATGGTTTAAATAGAGAAATAGCTGATGTAATAAAATTACAATAATATGTGAATTAAGACGAATTAGTAGAGTTGACTGTAAAAGTAGAAAAATAGAATAAAAGAAAGCAACAAGCTAGCATGGAAGAATCGATCTACAAAAATTCCAAGAATAAATGACCAACACATGAGGAGAAATTTATGTCTAAATCACAAGATGATAAGGGCAAAGGTAAATGGGAGGCCAAAGATGAAGGTAAAACTTTTAACATGAAAACTTCTTCTCCTTCTACACCATCTAGTGCTATACAATGTCATAAGTGTCAAGGGAGGGGAATAAGGCATTCGAATGTCCAAATTGAAGAGTTGTCTTAATTAAAAATAATGGGAGATATGAGAGTGAAAAAGGCGAGGGAGAAGAAAAATAAGATGGTGTTAGGAGTGAGGACAAGAGAGACATGGCTCCTTATAATGAGGGATAATTTTTTAGGGTAGTTAAGCATCTTATGAACATTAATATGGAAGAGGTTGATGAGGCACAAAGAGAAAATATTTTTCAAACACGATGTGGGATGAAGGATAAAATTTTCTCTATCATTATTGATAATGATAGTTGTTCTAATATGGTGAGCATGTATGTGGTGGAGAAATTGGGGATTCATGCACGAAAAATTAAATCAATTACAAGCTTCACTGGTTTAATGAATGTGGGGAGCTCAAGGTGAGTAAACAATGCAAGATTTCCTATTCTATTGGGCAATATTCTGATGAAGTTCTCTGTGATATTTTAGCAATGCAAGTTTGTCATATTTTTTTGTGCCGACCCTGACAATATGATAGATATATCTTCTATGATAGGAGGAGAAATAAGTACTCTTTTGAACATAAGGGGAAAAAGTATATTCTTGCACCATTAACCACTTCTCAAGTGTATGAAGACCAACAATGACTAAAAAATGGGGAAACATGACAAAAAAGAGAATGAAAAAAATGAGAAAGAGGAAAAAGTCAAGTGAGGCATAAGGAGAGAGAGGGCATCAATGAGAGAATATAAAAGGTGGAAAAAAGTTAATAAAAAGAAAGAATTAGAGAGAGAAAAGAGGCTGAGGGTGAAAAAAATAATGAGTGTTGCAAAAGTCAAAGAGTATTTACTTACAAAAAAAGAGGGGTTGCCCATTGTCCTTATAATTATAAGGAATGTATGATTAACATTAACGATTTTAACTCTTTCTTTGCCTAGTGTTGTCTCAAAACTTTTGAAGGATTTTGGCATTGTATTTCCTCAAGATATCCCCAAGGAATTACTTCCTTTGAGAGGAATAGAACATCAAATTATCTTTATTCTTGGATATCAACTTCTGAATAGGCATCCTTATAGAAACAATTCCAATGACACAAGAGAACTACAAAGGCAAGTAGGAATTGCTTGAAAAGAGTTTTGTGAGAGAAAGTATGAGCCCATGTTCTGTTCCCGTACTCTTGGTAAGTATGAGCCCATGTTCTGGTCCCTTGCTCTTGGTATCAAAAAAAGATGAACTTGAAGAATGTGTGTGGATTGTTGCACCATCAACAAAATAACGAAAAGTATCAATACCCTATTCCCCGCCTAGATGACATGCTTGACCAATTGCATGAATCTAAAAAATTTTCTAAAATTAATTTAAAAGTGGACACCACCAAATTCTAATGAATCCCGGAGATGAGTGGAAAACTACTTTCAAAATAAAGTATGGATTGTATGAGTGGTTAGTGATGTCGTTTGGCTTAAGTAATGCACCTAGTACTTTCATGAGGCTAATGAACCATATCTATAAAGATTTTCATAGAAAATTTGTTATTGTGTATTTTGATGATATTATGATCTATTCTACATCTCTTGAAGAACACATGAAACACTTGAGGTTAGTTTTTGATGCGTTTAGAGAGCAACAATTGTATGCAAATCCAAAACACCCGAAACAAACTAGCTCATATGAGCTCTAGAGTCGGAAATCATGAATGGAGCATATTTGGACAATTGTGTGAAATTCAAGACTCCCTTACTTTCATCTTATCGTGCTTCAAGTTGAGGAACTCTTGAATTTTAGCCTCTCTTAACTCAAGGGGAAAAAGGGTTAAGAAAAACATCCTTGAACTCTTCCCAATCTAAGGGACCTGCATCCCTATCTCTCTCTTCTTTTCATTGGTAGAACCAAATTTGAGCCATAACCTTTAGTTGATATGGGACCAAGCCTGCCTTTTCCACCGGACTAACACCCATGATATCGACGATCTTATGGATCCCCTCAATGAACTTTTGTGGATCCTTTTTCAATTTGGACCCATGAAATTTCCGAGGGTTCATCCTTGTAAAGTCAAAAACTCTAGTGGCCCCTATACAATATTTAGGTTCATGAGAGATACCACCTCACTATTGGCTTGGCCATCATAGCTTGGGCAAGCACTTGGAAAGCCGCCTTAAATTCGACATGAGAGACTTCCTCGTCCAAAGGGTCATTCGAAAGTTGTGGAACTTGTTGCTCCTCATCCACATTTGCATTCACATTCCTTCTCGTGTAGGCTATTCTTGAAGGCATGATTCTATAACACAAAGAACAAGAGTTATAAGGAAAACCTTATCGAGTTCAACTCTATCGCATGACTTAAAAATGATGGAAGAAGGAAAGTTTCCTAAATGCCTCATAACCTCTCACTCATAAATATGGTATGCTTTACACCCATGAACAAAACTCTACTCGACGCGGTATGTCAGACACCCTAGGACATTTGAACCTTAGGCTCTGATACCATATTTTTTAAGACCCAAGCTAGACTCTAGACGTGATAGGAAATTAGAATCTCGAGGAATCCTATTCAAGACATTTAGCATAACATAGCATGAAAATCAAGAGAAACTCAAATGTAGAAAGTAAATCTCAAACATACAAATCTCGATAAAGGAGAATTCAAACATAACATCCGAACAATGTAAATATATGCTAAATATGACCAACCTCTACTACATTGACGGAGGCTTGGAACAAGACATAGCTCACCCAAAATAATATAAGTCTGAAAGTTATGAAAAAGAAGGACATCAGAAATCGTCGTGGTTGTGCCCTTGAATCATGAGGACTTACCAAGCATTGTAATACCAATAGCAATCCGTACTAGACACAGAATTGACAGAAGTGTCGTGACCTATATTATGAAATAATTTACGCAATAGAGTATGCATTAGTACATGTAATGTATTAAGTATGAAGAAATTACAATGCATGAAATAAATCATAATAATGCAATGACCAGGCTAAACATAGTTAAACCTTTAAAAAATCATTTGAATCATAAGACATGATCAATGCAAAAGTTGTAAGAAATTCATACTCAAATGTAGTATAGAGGAGTAATAATACCTTGTGAGAGATACTGTTAACCGACATAAATCATGAGAGCTATATCATATAGTACAGTGTCTTCACCACATTGAAAGGAGGTTATCCTACTTGACAAGGTAAGGACTATTTACATGAGCTATATGTGGATCCACTAGGTTAAGCTTATCCATTTAGGACATTCTACTATGGCACGTAGTTATGGGATCTAGGTGATTGTTTCTCGTCCACTCAGTGCTAAGTAAACTCTCATTAAGAATATTAGTCAAAATCATAGCATAGTCATGAAACATGGTAATAAGCTTATACGACCAAATTCAAACCATAATTTAAACATCAAAAGAATAGATCCTTAAGCCATATTATGAACCTCGGCCCAATATAGCCATAAGAATTACTTAATTAAAAGCATCTAGATCATGATAAGCTTTTCATATAAAATCACACTTAGCTTGAAAGTGGTTAAATCATGGAAAACCTTCAGGTGAGATTATTCCCCTCTCAAAGAAAACCAATTTCATAATATCATATTGATACTTTATCTAAAAGTATCCTTGAATCTTAATTCATAAATTCATGATGCATGCAAATTCTCAAATCCTGGTTCATAGACATAAAATAGGCATAATGCATGGGTTCATGTGAGACTTTTTGAAATCATGTAATTAACATCAATTCATGCATGATATGATCATTCAAGTTGAATAAAAACATAATTGAATGAACCCAATATAAATCATCTAAACCCTAGAACAATTGGGTTGAAACTTATAGAAAAATGAGGGAAATTAGCTACCAAAGTACACACAAGTGCACGTGGTCTTACAAGTAATAAAGTGATACTTTCAGAGCCAAATTATCAAACCCAAAGGACTTTAATTAGGCTACTTATTTCCTTTTCAATAAACTAAACTAATCGCGTGTGTTGTAAGAAGTTGAGGTATTTCTATTACTAATTTCATATACAAAGAAATGACTAGTATTAATTACAGATTCATAGGATTGATATTACAATCATGGTCTTCCGACCTCTAATTGCCTATCTTTATCGATAACCTAACTACATCACTGAGCGAAAATAGGCATGTATCAATAAAAATGCATTAAGCTATCTTTCTATTTCTTAACCAAACGTGGTATATAGGTATGTGTCTCTGGCATCCCATATAAGAATCACCCTAAGTTAACCCTAGCATGAACACGTTCCCTACATTCTTTGTTCTATCTCCTATTCATCTTTCGAATTCAAGGTACACAACACATGTATTCTAATGTTGACCAAACATTAAAATAGTAAAAAAAATACAGGAATAATTAGAATCAATAACCCATCGTCAACCAAAATCACATATTATTAAACCATAACTTCATAGCTACAACCCCAAAACTAGAGCGATTAGCCACTGATGTTCAGTAAGAACACAAACATACACTTTAATGCTTAAAATAAAGAAGAATAAAAGAAACCTAAGGTGTGTATCCACTTATCTTTATTTCTCCTTCCACAAGCATGCGTACCCAGTCAAAAATCCCTACGGGTCTATTTATAGGGTTTGGGAAAAAAATCCTTTTTTTCTTGTGGGACCGGGACTAATTTAAAATTATAAAATATTTTTAGGGTCACAGTGGCGCGACGCACCCAGATAGTGCTAGGAATACCCTTTTGTAGTTTTAGATCTGGCGCGGTGCGCCCAGCCAGGCCTTCAGTTCTTCAGGCTTTGGCGCGGTGCGCCTGCAGTGCGCCCGTGTCTGGCTTCAGTAGTTTAAGTGCTGGGGCGGCGTGCCTACAATGCGCCCGAGCTCAGATTTTCCTTTTAATCTTCCTTCTTACTCCCATTCAACTTGTAGTGCTACAATTTTTTCTTTTGAGTGATCAACTTTCCTCCAAAATTCCTGCATTCACTCAACACATACCTTAGTTCACACTTATCATTCATTCACTTCTAAACAAAACACTTAATATATAAAATATTCTCAAAATAATTATTAAATGTGGGCAAAGAAAGGCACATGGGCACATAAATGTGCCCATGATCATCACCCCACACTTAGACTTTTGTTCTTCCTCGAATAAATACCTAACTTATGCATGGAACACTAACAAAAAATGTACATAAGGCCGTCCAACTTGGCTACACAATTTTCATTCAAATTCTCAACATCGCACAAGCATGTTCACATTTCCATACTAGAATGACTAGTCCAACACCTCCTAAGTTCAAGAACTGACTCTATAATGCAACAAACTCATATGCATCATAAAGTTAGCAATCGTGTAAGTTACCAATCCTTCCAATTATTCATATACCCTCACTACAACAAAGTTACCCATATTCACTCGCACATATGTACCTATAATAACAATGGGCAGCAATATCAAAGTTCGCTCATATTCCCAAATGAAGTCACATGTGCCCGAGACGTACCATAGGATTTCCCTTAGTGTAATGAGCCACTAATTTAAGAATGCAATAGTTCAAGATCAATTAGGACTTTTATAGGTTGTAATATAGGCTAGGACTGTATTTGGCTATGAATAGTGACAACATTCCTAAGCACTTTAGTACATCACATCTATCATCATTTGTTTTTACACATTTTCTTTATAATTCTTCTTTCCCCTCACCACATGACCTTTGACTTTTTCTTTAAGCCACCCAACTACTACTTGTAGGGAGATTTGAAATCTTTATGCAATTCTTATCCCCTTATTATTTTCTTCTATTTTTTTAAAATCACTTTATTCATGCACTCCCTATCCATAATAATTGAGTTTTTGCAAGCACCCTTGATTACCATTTCAGAGCCTTACACTTACCTCATCTTATTCCCTCATTTTTGTTCATCTAAGACATTTAGGAGCTTTGGTTCAAATTCACAGTCGAAATAAGGAATGTGATATGACTTGTATCAAATTAGCAAAGAATAATCCACAAGTTCAAAGGGGCTAACTATGGAAAATATTCAAGATGGTTATCAACAAAGGGGAATATCCGAACAAGGCTATCAAAGAAGTGCCTATATCACTTCTTAAGCTTTGCATTCTTCATTTCATTTTACCAACACACCGGGCAAGTTTTGGCTATCAAAAGCAACATGGACTAAATAAAAACCTGACACACTTGGAACATATCCAACTTAATAATGTCACTTACAAATTACCAAACTCACAATCATATGAATTCAACATTAAGCATGCATCATTTGAGTCAGATACAAGAGCTTAGGTGTCTTAGAACTAGTCATTTCATTACATACCATGCCTTTTTATATACAATAATGCAGCCTAATCAGACACCTTACATACATGCAGACACAATGACGATGAATACCTTTAAGATGGCCATCATCCACCCATCATAGGGCAACATCACTCAACTAAGATAAACTTATGCACTACAATACGTTTTTTGTATGGTTTTAACGGGACTATCCCTGGCTAAAGAACTGAAAACAGCTACCAAGGAACCTAAAATAAAAAAAACAAATCTAAAAACTCTATATAAAAATACAATTTGATACTTCCATCTCTCACCCCACACTTAAACTAAGCACTGTCCTCGGTGCACAATTAAAGTAAAAAGTAAACGAGTAGAAAAATGAACTCCCCGGGCCTTTTAGTCATCGTCCCCACCTTCAGTGGCGGTATTATCATTAATGGCCATAAGTGAAGTGGCACCATCATCAACAGTGGGATCATCATCTTCAAAAATATCTTGAATCGGGGGCCCATTCGGTACATATACATAGAACTATTCATGAGAGGATAGCGGTCTGCCAATGTAATCATCTCTTTATCAGTCACCAGACAACCACCAATCCACAATTGTAGCTCTATTATACCAAACATTCTACCCATCCATCTATCGTCCCAGGCTTGCCGGTCAGTGGCAGATAACACCGCCCCTTGGGATGTATCTTGGGCCTTCATCTTAGTAACATCTACCAAGTTACAAACCAATTAAGGTGGTATTGGCGCGCATAAGTCATGGACCTCTTCTTCAACCCTATCTGTCGCAAAGAACGAGCCAACAAACTACCATAGAAGAAACACTACCTTTTGTTGTTCCTAAACTTTAGCACATTTTGGCATCACATAAACCCAACATTTAACTGCAATTCATTCATCAATTGGTATACCAAAACAATCTTATGCCTAGTGACATCAGATGTGTCTTTACAAGTGTCATGATCGGAACTATGGCCAAGTTGTGACACAACGATCGGAATGCGAGGGACCCCAACCATAAGCCATCTTAGTATACATTGCATATAAAATGTAAAGAATACAATAAAGACAAGCGGAAGTAATAATCTCAAAGGGTATGGGAGTAAGGAATAAAATCAACCAATCAATGTTTGCATGGACTACATCACATTATCATCTAAACAAGCCTCTAGTCTAATCTTTGATGGGGGCTTAGGATAACCTCCTAGTTCACCCTAATAAAAGTAGAAAGTCAAAAGCATAACAACATGAATAAAAGTCATGTCCTCTATAGAATGAGGACTCACCAACATTTTGAGAAATCTAGGGCAATCACTAGCCACGAATAGGATGATCGCGAGTGTCGTCCATCCCTATATTATGAAATAATGTTGGAAAAATATATGTTAGTATATTTGAATGTACTAAGTATGTGAGGTATGCATGAACAAGTAAAATAACATAATCAATATGCCATAAGATGCATGACCAATCATGATGAATATGAGTAAAGCTTAAAAGCAATTTACAACATAAAAAGCTCTTGGTCAATGCATAGTATAAAAACTTTATCATAAACTCATAACTTGAAATCTCCTAACTTAACTTCAACTTGTGTGGGATAGTACCATTAATCGATAACTAAGATCATGCAAACTATTACATGGAATTCGATGACTCCTGCATCTATACAGGTTGATGACTCCTGTATCGAAATAGGAGAGGCTACCTTGCTAGAGCCTACTCCAAAAGTAACTATTCAACTAGGCTATGTTGATCCACTAGCTAGTCCATAAAGGCAACCTACGTGGGCAATGTAGTTTGGGACTTTAGGTTGCTACTAGGATTTCCTTGAGTAACTAACTATGTTATCGGACCGAACCGCACCAAGAATCCCTTTTGGTATTTAGTCAATATCCCAATGAAAAATTATAAAAATATGATCATAACATAATAGGGAAAGATAGTAACTGCCTATCAATCCATCTTTAAAACATATTAGGAATAGCTCATCTTAACTTAGAGATTTATAGGAATCCATAACTTTAGTGAGAATTTCCCTTATCACTATCTTAAACATACTTGTGTGAGAATTGGACTTATCACACTATAATAACATCTCTAATCTTTGATCATTATCATACTTCAACCTTAAAATCATAAATTCAACTTTAAATCATTTAAAACTTTCATTGTAAACATTTAATTCATGATCAACTCATAAACTCATTTTTAACTCATAATCATATCTTGAAAATACCTTTATGTATGGGCATCTATAATTCAACTTAAAATCATGCAATTTATATGAGAGCATGCATATAATGATCATTGATAATATTTAAATACAAAATTAAATCAGCCCAATGCAAATCATCAAAACTAGGGTTCATAATAAATTATAAATTGAATGAAAACTTTGAGACTTCATGGATAGAAAGGACCCATGAATCAATCCCCACATACCTTACTTGTCACGACCCAAACCTAGGGCCTAGACGTGACATGTCGAATGAGGAACCCAAAAGTATCTCAAACAATCCTCTTAGCATTCTTTTAGCCTTTCATAGGTAATGATGATAAATAAACAAGCGGAAATCATAATAGTAAATCTTCAACTTACATATGTCCAACAATACCTCTAACTATTAGATTTAATGGGGCTAAGACAAGTCCCTAGCTCACCCTCAATCATAATAGAAAAAATGCCATAGTAAAATATCTCAACATATCATAAGCTAGAAAGATAAATGAGTATTGTTCCCAAAACATGGGAACTCACCAAAAATATTCTTTAACGAAATCTCAACTAGACACATGGAGGAGAACAAGGAGGAGCACTGGTCCCTACATAGTGATATCATGTAGGCAAAAGAGTATGCATTAGTACTTTGAATGTACTAAGTATGTAAGGATGCATGAACATTGAGGAAACATTATAACATTTATGTAATATGGAACATAATGTAATGCATGCATAATAAATCATATACATATCCTTTAAAACATACATTTTATGGGAAAATAACCATAACTGACATTTAAGACCATGCGAGCTATTACATGGAATCCAACATAAACCCCTACATTGGCCGGGGAGACTACTTGTCGGGTAGAACTCCGTCAACTTTATTCATTTATTTAACTTTAACTTTAAGGGCTATTTATGAATCCATTAGCCTAAGACTACAAGGGCTCCTATGTTGGCACATAGTTAATGAGACAAGGGGTTGCTACTAGGATTCTCTTACCGAATCCCACCTCAATGCCTCATTCGGTGCTAAGTCAATCCCACGGAATAGTTTAATACTTCAAAATATTCATAGCATATAACTTGAGAATTCAAACATCATATTCGGTAGAATAGCTTATTAAAACATTTGATAATTCAAATATGCAAGAATTGTCCTTATTGCATAAAGAATCCATCATTCATATTATTTCATCATTTTTTCATTTCATAAGACTCTCTTTTGATCATAAATATTGCTTTCATAAATATTCATTTGGAGTCAAAGCTTTCAAGTCAAACTTTATTAAAAACATAGTAAAACTAGGTGGGTTCAAATCACTTCAACTTGCAAATATGTATGTAAATAAATATACATAAATACTTTAAAATCCATTAATTAAAAATCATGCTTTAAACAACCTACCATGAATTTCAAGAACCTTTAAATAGATCAATAGAGAAACCATCTATTCATACATATGAAATTATGTTGCATCAAAATAGACCAATAATCATTAGTTTAACCATGATTCATACTATTAAGTAAAAATAAGAATTACCATAAGAAAATATTACTTGAAATCAAGAAACTTAATTGAAAGAGGTTTTGGACTACATGAGTGGAAGAACCCATGGATAAACACCCACATAACTTAGAGTAAAGCTTAAAAAAATAAATATAATTTATCATATAATAAAAATAATTTAGTAATGAGAGTGGGAGGAATACTCTCATTGAAGCCTTACATACTTGGAATCCGAAGCTTTAGTCGGAACCGAAGGACTTAATGAATACTCTTGAGTCCTAGCTTTTCTCTTCGCCGGAATGTTTTGTGTACTACCCGGAGTATATGGATCACCGGAATAGTATTTTTTTTACTACTAAGAACTAAAACTATATTTGAGAATATGTAAAGAAGTGTATAGAGAGAAGAGTTGCTTGAGAAAGCTTGATGAATAAAATGAGGAAATAAGGTAGGTATTTATAGGTGTGGAGGAGGGACCTAATAATAAATAAAATAATTATAAAAAAAAAACTGAAAATTTAATGGAAAATTGTGATGTTATGGGTGATGTTAAATGGAGGACAATTGATGTCATGAGTGATGTCAAATGTATCTAGATCTTTCCATGGTAGGTGAGATGAGTTCTTTTTAACAGAATACTCTTTTTCAAAACTACATTTGAATAAGATAAATTCCTTATTAGGATTTGGTATCCATAAGAATTGTAGATATGGAAGTCTAGTTTCATATCGTTTAAGAATCAACTAATTTGGATAATCCCACATTGAGATATGATGTTTCTTCTATAAACACTCCATTCCATCACAGCATCCTGTCTTACAATAATTAATTTATTTGACCTACTTAACCTCTGAAACTTAAATTATGGTCTTCAAAAAGGTTATAGGTAATGACGTTGTGGTTACTCCAAAATTTGAATCATACAATTTGGACAATCCTATAAAAAGTTATGCCTAAAATACAGAGGATGTATCATTTTTAGGCGAGAATTGAAACATCGTATACAACATTTTTAGGGGATGTTACATTACGTGAACTCATAAAGAATTGAAGAAAAACCTTGAAGAAATCTAGAAACCATAGCTTGAATTTAGAGAGAAACCTTGAGAGACTTTGTTCTTTCCTTAGTCAAATTTTTGAGAGGATGAGTTGAATAGGAGGGGAATTTGAAGAATTGAATATATATATATAGAGACTTTGAACTTGGACATAAAAGTGTCTAGGTTTAGTGAATCAAATTTTGGAAAAGACAGAATTATCCCTCATTAAACTTCAGATTTTAAATCTATGAACCTACTTCTATGGGTGGTCGAAGGGTTGACGAGTCATCTAAATTACTTGTCATGCAAGTTTGAAAAAGGTCTAAAAATCGAGTCTCTGAAGTTTGGAAATAGGTCAAGTTTATGACCCGTCAAATTGAAAAAAGTCATTCCTAAGGTTCGTCCTGCAGATCCCAAAAACTCTAATTTTTAGGGTCTCTGAAATTTTGCGATGGGTGGTTCTTATGATCTGTAAGGTCTTCTACAACCCATCCTGTCAAGTCATCACCTTGGGCTTGGGGAAACCTTGAACAAGGCCTCTGAACCTTGGTTGATGAGGGGTTTCTATAACCCATTAATAGGATGAAGACTCATCCTGTTGAGTCATAGAACCTCTCCTGAGGGAAACATCTGTTTATTTTCAAGAGGTCACCCTATGACTCAACTTTACGAGCCGTAGAGAGCTCAATGAGCCATAAAAGTGACTCGCAGACTTGGGTCAGTTCAAGATTTCGAGAATTTTCTCCTTGGTTACAACTTTTCAACTCCAAGGTCTTACAATATCTCCCCTTGAAAATATTCGTCCTCGAATGAGATTAACTTATCATATGAAGGAAACGAAAAAAGGACTAGCAACCCAAAATGAACATGATGGCATCTTAAAATGTATGGAACATGAAAACTACAACTGAACATAATATCATGACTTAAAAATCAAAATTTTCATGAACATGCATGCATATGAATGACATAGGAGGAACTGAATATGTAAGAGTTCAATTTATCTCAAAAAAGAACAACTTATTACTTTAGGCTTGAGTAGAGGGAAAGAGGTAGGTTATCGTCTCATCATATCCGCCTCCGCTCCCACGTAGCACTTTCTACTTATTGATTCCTCCATAACATTTTAATAGACACAACCTCTTTGTTCCTTAACCTCTTAACTTGCCGGTTTGAGATTTCTACCAAAACTTCTTCATAAGTCAAATTTTCCTCAACACTAAAATCTTCTAATGGCACAATGGAGTTTGGATCACCCACGAACTTCCTCAATGTAGAGACATGAAATACTAGGTGAACCATGGCTCGTTCAAGTGGAAAATTTAACTCATAAGCCACTTTGCCAACACATCTCAATATCTTATTAGGTTCAATGTATCTAGGAATCAATTTCCTTTTCATACCAAAATGCATTACACTCTTCATGTGTGAAACCTTAAAATAAACCCAATCATCCACTTCAAATTTAAGCTCTCTTTTCCTAACATCGGAATAGGACTTTTGACAACTTTGAGTCGTCTTCAACCTTTCCCTTATGAGTCTTACCTTCTCCATAACATATATCACCAAATTTGGACCAATCAAGGCCATCTCACCTACTTTAAACCATCCCGCCGAAGATATACATCTCCTCCCATACAATGCTTCGAGATGAGCCATTTGGATACTAGAGTGATAGCTATTATTATAGGCAAACTCAATCAATGGAAAATGTTCATCCCAACTCCCTTTAAAATAAATAACATACTCACTTAACATATCCTCTAAAGCTTGGATCATTCTTTCAGCTTGACCGTCAGTTTGAGGATGAAAAGCGGTATTTAACTTAACCTTTATACCAAGACCCTTCTGGAATGACTTCAAAAAGTACGAAGTGAATAGTGTACCTTGATATAGTATGATGAAAAAGGGCACACTATGAAGTATTACCAATTTTCCAACTTAGCATAATCTTCGACACCGTAAGAAGTCTTAACCAGTTGAAAATGAGCTGACTTGGTCATCCAATTTATAACAACCCAAATAGAATTATGTTGCTTCTTAGTATAAGCCAAACCCGTTACAAAATCCATATTCACATCTTCCCATTTTCAAGAAGGAATTTCAATATCTTGGGCAAGACCTCCTATTCATTGATGCTCGACTTTGACTTGTTGTCAATTTGGACACGTAGCTATAAACTCCGCTATGTCCTTCTTCATACCATTCCACCAATACACTTCTCTCAAGTCACGATACATCTTGGTGGAACCTGGATGAATCAAATATTGGGAACTATGGGCTTCATTCAATATAAAATCTCTCAACCTATCAACATTGGGTACACACAACCGACCTTGGTAACGTAGCACACCACCTTCTCTTTGGGAGAAAGCCTCAATAGATTTTTCAGCTACTAACTTCTTTAACATGACTAGCACTGGATCATGGTCTTGTTTAGCCTTAACATCCATTACAAGAGACGATTTCAAACCATTATGCATAAGAACACCTCCATCATTGGAGTTAACCAACCGCATACCTAAACATGCCAATTTATGGACATCTTTGATCAATTCTTTCTTACCTTTAACAGCATGTGCAACACTACTCATGGATAATCTACTTAGTGTATCGGCAAGCACCTTATCTTTACCTGGATGATATAATACACTCATGTCATAGTCCTTCAATAATTCAAGCCATCTCCTTTGCCGACGGTTTAAGTCATTTTTCTTAAACATATATTGTAAACTCTTGTGGTCGGTGAACACATCCACATGGACACCATAAAGATAGTGCCCCCAATTTTGCAAAGCAAACACACTCGCCGCTAGTTCAAGATCATGGGTTAGATAGTTCCATTTATGCACCTTAAGTTGCCTAGAAGCATAGTCTATTAACTCACCATGTTGCATCAATACACAACCATGACTAACCCTTGAAGAATCAAATATACCACTAAGCCATCAGACCCTTCCGACAAGGTCAACATAGGAGCAGTAGTGAGACGATCCTTCAATTCTTGAAAACTCTTTCCACATGCCTTCGACCATTGAAAATTCACCTTCTATTGAGTTAACTTGGTCAAAGGTGACGAGATCGATTAAAATCCTTCCACAAATCTCCTATAGTATCCGGCTAGGCCCAAGAAACTCTTAATATCTGAAGGAGATAATGGTCTAGGCCAATTTTTCACCGCCTCAATTTTCTTAGGATCAACCATAATCCCTTCACCGGATACAATGTGACCAATAAAAGCCACCTCTCTTAACCAAAGCTCACATTATTGTATTTGGAAAATAATTTTTTATCCCTTAGAGTTTGCAATAAAATCCTCAAGTGATTAGTATGCACTTCCTCATTCCAAGAGTAAACCAATATATCATCAATAAACACAATTACAAACATATCCAAGTATTGTTTTAATACCCTATTTATCAAATCCATGAAATCCATGGGAGCATTGGTCAAATCGAACGACATGACTAAAAACTCATAATGGCCATAGCTTGTTCGAAATGCCATTTTGGGAATGTCACACTCCTTCATCCTCAAGTAGTGATAACTGGAACAAAGGTCTATTTTGAAAAAGTAACTTGCCCCTTGCAATTGATCAAATAAGTCATCTATACTCGGAATGGATACTTATTCTTGACGGTTACCTTATTAAATTACCGGAAGTCAATACACATACGCAATGAACCATCCTTCTTTCTAACAAATAATACGGGAGCACCCCATGATGATATTCTTGATCTAATGAAACCTTTGTCTAACAAGTCTTTCAATTGATCCTTCAACTCTTTTAACTCTACCAGATCCATTCAGTAAGGAGGAATAAAAATAGGTTGAGTATTCGGAAGAAGATCTACACCAAAATTAATCTCCATTTCGAGAATAACACCGAGCAGATCATCGGGAAACACATCCAAAAACTCATTTACAATGGGAACCAACTCTAGGATAGGGGCTTCAGAATTATCATCCACAACCCTTACAAAATGGTATATACAACCCTTGAAAATCATTTTTTGAGCTTTAAGGAACAAAATGAATTGACCTTTAAATACATAATTACTATCCTTCCATTCTAGGACCAGCTCACTTAGGAATTAGAACTTAACCACTCGGGTTCTACAATTAATAGAAGCATAACATGCATATAGCCAATCCATACCAAGGATAACATCAAAATCGGTCATCTCAAGCTCAACTAAATCACATAGGGTAACTTTATGAAAGATCATAACCGGACAACTTCTGTAGACTCTTTTAGCCACAACCGACTTACCTACGAGAGTATAAATGGAGAAAGTCTCTAACAATATCTCAGGACTAACATCAAATCTCATGTACATATAAGGGAAAACAAAAGACAAATTTGCACCCAGATTAAGAAAGGCATAAACATCATAGTGAAAGACCCATAACATATCGATAACAACATTAGGAGTCTCCTCCACCTCTTGCCTACCATGAAGAGCATAAAAACTATTATTGCGTTGACCATCCTTTGGTTGCACTTGGCCACTTTGAGAAACTTGGGCTTGAGGAAGAGCATCTTTGACCTTGCATTTCTTTGTATGATGACCTGGCTTACCACACCGGTAGCACATATTCAATTCGATTAAACATTCTCTTTTGTGGTTCCTACCACACTTATTGCATGCGGGAGTAACTTGGCGGCCTATAGGAGCACTTTCTTGAGGTTTGATGTTAGGCAACCTATCTTTGTCAAATCTTGGAGTAGTGGCATTAGAAGACCCTTGGCTGGAGTACCTTTGGCAAAAACAAGGACGTCCACCATTTTTGGACTTGGCATGGGAGAAGTCAGTATCATCGGTTCTTGGCCTCTTAGACTCCCGATTCTTCACCTTTAGCTTCTCCCTCTCTATTTTCTCTGCATAGATCATGAGTCTAGATATATCCATCTCCTGAATCAACATAGCTATTTTGCACTCCGTCGCTATCATATTCGATACCCCTGATATGAACTTGCTCATATGAACTCTTGAGTCGGCAATCATGAATTATGCATTCTTTAAAAATGGAGCAAACTTGAGGGCCTACTCCCTCACACTCATATCACCTTGCTTAAGGTTGATAAACTCTTGTACTTTAGCCTCCCTTAACTCTAATGGGAAAAAGTGATCAAGAAATACCCCTTTGAACTCATCCCAAGTCACGGACTCCACTTCTCTAGGCCTCTCATGTTTCCATTGATCAAACCAAATTTGAGAAACACCACTTAATTGTTATGTAGCCAACTCTTCCCTATCAATTAGGCTAATCTCTGTGATCTCGACAATCTTATGGATGCTATCTACAAACTCTTGTGGATCCTCATCAACTTTAGAACCCTATAACTCCGAAGGATTCATCCTCATGAAATCACAAACTCTTGTTGCCGCCGTACCAACATTTGGGTTAATAGGAGAAACTACCTCACGGTTGACTTGAGCTGTAACGGCTTGAGTGAGTACTTGAAAGTCCTCTCATAACTCGGCATCGAAAACTTGATCATTCATAGGGTCATTTGGAGCTTGTTTCTCCCCTTCGACCATGTTCCTTCTAGCAGGGTATCTTGTGGAGGCATATTCAGAAAATTTCAAAGAACAAGCATTAGAGGGGATAAGACTTAACCACTCCACCGCACGACATAGATCATGAAAAAAGTAAAACTTTTCCTAAGATGTTTTGTAGCTTCTTATTCATGGATGTGGCGCGCTTCACACCAATGAGTAAGACTCTACTTAACGTGGCATGTTAGACTCCCTAGGAATCTTCTAAAACTTGCATTCAGATACCAAGTTTGGCACCACCCAAACTAGGGCCAAGCCGAGATACTGCGATTGGGATGCGAGGGACCCCAACCATAATCCATATTATCATACATTGTATATATAAGGTAAAGAATATGATAAAGACAATCAGAAGAAATAATCTCAATGGCATGGGGTTAAGGGATAAAATCAATCAATCAATGTCCGCATGGACTACATTACATTATCGTCTAAACATGCCTCTAGTCTAATCTTTGATGGAATCATAGGACAACCTCCTAGCTCCACCTAACTAAAGAAGAAATTCAAAACCATAGCAACATTTATAAAAGTCACTTCCTCGATAGAATGAGGATTCACCAACTTTTTAAGAAATCTAGGGCAATCACTAGCCATGAATAGGATAATCGCGAGTGTCATCCGTCCCTACATTATGAGATAATATAGGCAAAATATGCGTTAATATATTTGAATGTACTAAGTATGTGAGGTATGCATAAGTAAATGAATGTAATCAATATGCCATAAGATGCATGACCAATCATGATGAATATGAGTAAAGCTTAAAAGTAATTTAAAACATAAGAAGCTCTTGGTCAATCCATATTATAAAAACTTTATCATAAACTCATAACTTGACATCTCATAACTTAACTTCAACTTTTGTGGGATAGGACCATTAACCAACAACTAAGATTAGTAGAGCTATTACATGGAGCTCTGATGACTTTTGCATCGAGACAAGACGATGACTCCTGGATTGAAACAGGGAAGGCTACCTTGTAAGGGCATACTCTAAAAGTGACTATTCAACTGGGCTATGTGGATCCACTAGCTAGGCCATGAAGACAACCTATGTAAGAAATGTAATTTGGGACTTTAGGTTGCTACTAGGATTCCCTTAGGTAACTAACTATATTATCAGACCAAACCCCACCTAGAAGCCCTCTCGGTTCTTAATCAATATCCCAACGAAAACTCATAAAAACATGATGATAACATAATAGGGAAAGATAGTAACTGCCTATCAATCCATCTTTACAACATATTAGGAATAGCTCATCTTAACTTAGTGATTCATAGAAATCGATAACTTCGGTGAGAATTGTCCTTATCACCATCTTAAATATACTTGTGTGAGAATTGGACTTAACACACTATAATAACATCTTTGATCTTAACTTTGATCATCATCATAGTTCAACCTTAAAATCATAATCTCAAATTTAAATCATTAAAAACTTTCATTGTAAATCTTTTAACTCATGACCAACTCATTAACTCATCTTTAACTCATAATCATAGCTTGAAAATAGCTTTATGCATGGGCATCTATAACTCAAATTAAAATCATGCAATTCATATGATAATATGCATATAATGACCATTGATAACATCTAAAACAGAATTAAATCAACCCAATGCAAATTATCAAAACTAGGGTTCATAATTAATTATAAATTAAACAAAAACTTTGAGAAACTTTGGGACTTCATGGATGGAAAGTACCCATGAATCAATCCCCATATACCTTCTTTGAACTCACAAAGAATTGAAGAAGAACCTTGAAGAAATCTAGAAACCCTAGCTTGAATTTGGAGAGAAACCTTGAGAGACTTTGTTCTTGCCTTAGTTAAAGTTTTGGGAAAATGAGTTGAATAGGAAGGGAGATTGAAGAATTTAATATGTATAGACTTTGAACTTCAAAATAAAAGTGTCTAGGTTCATTGAACCAAATTTTTGAAAAGACATAATTACCCCTCATTAAATTCAGATTTTGAATCTATGAACCTACTCCTACGGGTCATCGAAGGGAAGATGAGTCATCTAACCAACTTGTACTACAGGTATGAGAAAAGGTATAAAAATCGAGTCTCTTATGTTTGGGAATGGGTCAAGTTTATGACCCATCAAATTTAAAATGAGTCGTTCCTAAGGCTCATCCTGCAGATCCCAAAACCTGCAATTTTTAGGGTCTCTAAAGTTTTGCGATGGGTGGTTTTTATGACCCCTAAGGTCTTCTACGTCCCGTCTTGTCAAGTATTCACCTTGGTCCTAGGGAAAATTTGAACAAGGTCTCTGAACTCTGGTTGACGAGGGGTTTCTATGACTCGTCAATAGGTGATGAGTTGTCCTGTTGAGTCGTAGAGGTTCTCCTGAGGGCAACATTTATTTTTTCTCGAGGGGTCACTCTACGACTCAACTTTACGAGTCCTAGAGAGATCTACGAGCCATAAAATTGACTCATATACTTGGATCAATTCAAGATTTTGAGACTTTTCTCCTTAGTTCCAACTTTTTAACTTCTGGGATCTTACAATAAGGTAACAACCCACTACTCATGATTTTTAACCATACCCTAGCCTCTTTGTTTAGATGCACACAATGAAATGTAGAATGCCTGTGTCACAACCCAACCCCGTAGGCCATGACGGGTGTCCGAACTGGACACTCATGTATATCCCTGCTATCTTTAAGTAAATTTGTCCCCTGTTTAAGTCATAGCACATCAACAGGCAAGATAACATATAAGACGACGAGGCTTATCATAGGCACCACTGTACATACATGCATATGCAACCCATATACAACCCACATATATGTCCACAGACATCTAAGAGTAAGAATAGTAACATAAGGCAGGATAGGTCCCCCGCCATACCCGTGAACAAATAAATATATACATCGAAGTTTAATATCAAAACTAGGCTCCGGCATAATGGAGCACTTTTGAACTGCTGAGTGGAACTCCTATGCTGACAGATCCCAAAAGTGTGTATCTGTACCTGCGGGCATGAACGCAGCCCCCCGAAGAAAGGGGGGTCAGTACGATATATGTACTAAGTATGTAAAGCATAGACATCATAAGGAGATTATAGTTGGCATAGGGATGCAGGGGGCAAGTATAACATTTAACCATTTACCGTACTCACATCGTATAAAAGAAAGTCATACATACTACCATCACGTACTGTGCCAAACCCGTTTTGGGGACTTAGTGTACCATCTACATCATTTTGTCATCATATACATATATATATTATTAGCGCTGTGGAATATACAGCCTAATCCATTATATAGTAAGTACATGTAGAGGAACGTACGACCCGATCCGCATATCATATAATAATGCCGAGGAACGTTCGGTCCGATCCACATATTATATAGTAATGCCGAGGAACATTCGGCCCGATCCACGTATTATATAGTAATGCCGAGGAACATTCGGCCCGATCCACATATCATATAGTAATATCAAGGAACGTTCGACCCGATCCATATATCATATACCGTACTCAGCCCTTTATGGGACTCAGTGTCATCGTATCATCATATACCATACCTGGCCTTTTATGGGACTCGATGTCATCATATCATCATATACCATATCCGGTCTTTTATGGGACTCGATGTCATAATCATCATATATTGTACCTGGACCTTTATAGGACTCGGTGTTAGATGTATTACAGTATACACGAATCAAGAAGTGAGTAACCATATACAATCTAAATTATTATCAGAGACTCGATAATATAAGAAGATTAAGCTATCGTCCGAGGACCAGAATAGTAGTGTAGCCATCTTGAGTGTCTTCTAAATGCCATTGAGGCCTATATCACTTAGGATCTTGGGGACCCTAGACATGTACTAAAGTAATACTAATAGTTCATAGAATTAGGGATACTCGTTGTCACATAGTCCTTAGGACTAGGAGCTTATGCATCCAGTACTTCTCAACCTATGTAGTTCAAGGAAAGTAGTTCAACTTACTACAAGAGTTTGACATTCAGAAGTGAATAAGAGATACGGATTACATTTGGGACTTAAAAGTGGAGTTTCCCCAGAGCTCGTATCACATTTTACTTACAATTAGGACATGCCAAAGGAAGAGAAAGAATAAGCTTTACCTAGTCTCTACTTTTCCTCAAGGAGTCATCATTTACATATATCGTACCCGGCCCGTCATGAGCTCGGTATCATAACCTTATTATTGCATTACCTTACCATCATAGAACCACACCTATGTCAAAGGCATATCAAGAGGAAAGAAGGGTAGCTCTGCGTACTTATGCCAAAACATGCCAAGAGAAAGGAGATAACTTCACATACTACTCTCCATCATATAGAAGCCTTGAGAGGCAATAACTCAACTAGTTCAGGAATTCTACCATCGAGAAGTGAATAAGACTTATGAGTCATACTTGGGGTTCTATGAATGGAATTATCCCCATATTTCGTATATCAATCACTTAAGGCTAAGACATGCTAAAAGAAAAGAAAGGGTAAGCTTCACATACCTCTTACGGATTACTCTTACACGTTCGCCTCTTCGTCTCTTGAACCTTGCCTAAAACTCATCAAACTCATCGAAACTTGCCTCAGAAGTTCCTTTAGTGCGCTTAAAATTTCGTAGCTATTTGCTAACGTTTTGGGCTATTTTTCCCCAAAACTGTAGCACTCTCTCTCTAGCTTCAAGTTTTCTCTTCTCTTCTTTTCTTGAATCTTTTTTTTTGATAAAGATGAAGTTTAAAGGATAAGGATGAATTAAAGTCATCAAACACATATATATATAGTCCACCTTAGGGGGTGACACATGTCAAGCCCTAAGTGGTGACACATGTCAAGCCCTAAGTGGTGACACATGTCAAGCCCTAAGTGGTGACATGTGTCAAGCCCTCATTAGGCAAACACATCCCTTCCTCTAATCATGGGCTGCCACATGGCATGTGGGGGGCACCCCCTTTGCTCCAGCTGCTACCACATGGCACTCTCAGCTGCTGCCATATGGCACTCTCCCATGCTGCCATGTGCACTTTTTTTCCCCCTCATGGGTTCGTAATGTTATCTTCTTTTATGAACCTATGTAATCCTTGGTACATAAGCTTGGTATGTAATCTAGTAGCTTAAGTATGTAAGATTTCCAAGTTGGAAGCTTACGTAAATAAGTCGAGTTCTACGACTCATTGTTTGGTCTTCAACTTCTTCCGGATTCTTCTAACTCTATTTCCAATCTTCTCTACTATGGGGTATCGCATTCTCTTTTCCTTAGAGTTGTTTGATAGCGTTATAGATTATCCGGCTCACATGGTAACTCTTAAGAAGCTTAATAGTTCTTAAAAAGTCTTAAGAAGCTTTAAGAAACTTTAGGAAACCTTAAGAAACTTAAGAGGCTTATGATCCTTAAAAGAAACTTAAGAGCCTTTAAAGAGACTTAAAAACGCATTCCAAGGTACAAAAATATGGGGTGTAACAAGCTATATCCCAACAAGCAGTCGAACTAACACCGTATAGAGTGTGATGAATGTATCTATAAGGGGGTTGTACTTTCATTTCCAAATACTTGGAATAATCACAATGGGGATTCCCCATAAATTCATTCAATGCCCAAGTAGTAAACCGGATCACCTTACCCCTTACCTCCACCTTATTACTACTAAACTGCTCAATATTCCAATTAGCATAAAATTCTTGAATAAGAGCAAGATTACACTCACCTTGGTCCTTGAAGATGTAGTGAAGACCCAAGTTATACACTATCTCGTGAATTTGTGAGAACTCAACCGGAAATCTATCCTCATTGATATAATCATCACCTAAATAATTAGCTTTTTTTGGGACTCGAACCAATCTAATCTATATCTCTCAACTGCTTTCTTTCCAAAGCAATGTGGTAGCAGCCTTGTGCTCGTTGGTTCCACAAAAGTGGATGCCCCACCCTTGCGAGACCTTATGCTACCAGCTTTTTTCTGCAATTGTTTACCTTTGGGTGCCATTAGAAAAGGGAAGGAAGAATTTTGTTGTGTTGGGGTCAGGTATAAGAATAGGAATGGTGGTTAAAGATCAGTAGTGGGCGGTTAGGAGGGAGTGAAGAGTAAAGTTTTAGAGTTTGGGGGTGGAGTTCAACAATGGAGGTGTTAGTTGACGGGTTGAAGATGAGGAAATCATAGGAAGAGGAAGAAGAAAGGGTTTTGGAGTTTGGGAGGGGAAAATCAAGTGTGTGTGAGAGACAAAGTATAGAAAATAGGTTAGGTTTTGGGGGAAGGGGTCTTTTAAAATTCGCAATTTGTAAGTTGGGACTCGAACCTACACCTGGGGTGAGGGTGGCGCAGTGCGCCCAGACTGCGCCTATATGGAAATTCACTAAGCAAGGCTTGGTGCAGTGCGTCTGTCCAAGCCTTCAGTAGTTTAAAGGCTGGCACAGCGCACCTGCAGTTTTCCTGTCTAGATCCTCAATAATTTGGGTCCTATCTGCATGATTCGACATAAGGCCTAGTCTTAACACGATGATTGAAATCACAAAGGGCTCCAACCAAGCCTCTTGAAATTTATCATAAGCATGCATAAAGTAAAGTAAGTGTAGAAATAACATAAAAGTAGTATTATGAATCATAAGGAGCATAAGAATTTGACAACATAGACTCTAAATATATGTCCAACAAATGCCTCTACTACATAAAAATGACAGGGGCTAAGACATGTCCCTACCTCACCCTCAACATGAACTAAATAAATGTCTTTTAAAGAATAAAAGAGCAACTCATAACTAGTCCTCGATGGATGAGGACTCTTTAAATTCACCGATAAGGAATCCTACTAGCCATGTGTGACAGGAATGAGATCCTCAACCCCTACATTATGAGACAATGTAGGCAACAACAATGCTTTTGTACTTTTGAATGCATTAAGTATGAGGGTATGACATGCAACATAAATCATGAGATGCAATGATCAAGTAAAGCACATGGTAAGGTGAGATAAGTAAAGTCATGAGAAAATCATAATGATCAAAGCATTTGAAAAGCATAGTTGATATCATAAAAGTACATAAGAGATCATACATATGTGGGATAGAACCATAACCGATACTAAGACCATGCCATCTATAACATAGAATCCCAATGTCTACCCATACAACCGAAGAAATGTGAATCTACTGCCAAGGTAGACTCTACCCCTCTAGGTGGGTCATGTACATACTTTATATGTGGATCCACTAGCTAAGTCATGAAGAAAACCTATGGTGGCACGTAATTTAAGAGACTTGAGGCTGCTACAAGGGCTTTTGGTAGGGTACCACCTCAAGTCCACTCAGTGCTAAGTCAAATCCCATGGAATACATAGCATAGTAATCATACTTAGCATATATCATAACTTGTTCATAAACTTCATAATTCATAAAATAGCTCATTTCATAATATAATTTCAATGTGAGTATTGGCCTTTCAATATCACAAATCATAATTGCATAATTCATATAACTAGGTCCTAGGTCACCACATAGGTCCCTAAGTCACCTTCCTTCATAACTTGCATGAAATTCATAACTTGAACATACTTGTAATTCATGATCATAATTCATACTTGAATTTAGAGTAAAACTCATGCACGTAGTCAATTTGAATGGAAACCATGATAATACCTTGAAATCATTGGATTCATAATCATACTTCATAATATCATCATTGAAAATAGGTTTCAAGCATGAACAATCATAATTCAACTTAAAAATCATGTAACTCCTGTAGGAACATACTTATAGTTGTCATGTATAATGGTTTAAAATATAATTTAAAAAGCCCAATGCAATTCATCAAATTAGGGTTACAAACCCAATTGAAATTCATGAGATTTTGAGTAGAAATCTTGGGACTCCATGGGTGAAAGAGACCCATGGATCAATCCCTACATACCTTGAATGAATTTGACCTTAGAATTGAAAAAGGAGACTTTTACTTGAAGAAAACCTAGCCAAGCTTTATAAAGAAGATGACCCTTGAATGAACCTTGAGAGAGAAGTCTTAAAGTTGATTGGAAATTAATGACATAAAACAATAGGTTAAGGAGTATTTAGGACCATTTCGTAATGAATCTAGTCCTAAAAACATCCACATACATTAATAAAAAAAAGGGAAATAACTGAATTACCCCTCATTAAACTGTAACTAGGACTCACTACGAAGGACTAATCATGGTCTGTGATGCTCATAACAGCTCGCTCGTGGTGGTGTCCGTGATGATAGACTTGGAATTACAATTTGGGAGTTTGCAGAGAAAAGGTTTTGAACTTTCTCCATGGAACCCTTCACAGTTTGTGGGGGGAACCACGATTCATAGACAATGGTTGTGGTGCAGGCTCTGTAGGGTGGCCTGTAGGAGTGACCATTATGGAACTCATCACGGTCCGTGAAGAGATACACGACCCATGGTGGTCGATCATGGTCCTTGCCTTGGGATCCATTTCTAAGGTCTTAGGAGAGGGGTCACCACGGTTCATGGTGTCCTGTCATAGACCTCAACCTACAGGATGGAACCTCAGGACTACCACCGCGATGGCTAGCCATGAGGTGTAGTGCTCACCATGGCTTGTGATGGCCTTCCTTGGTCATCACCTAGTGCCAAAATTGTAGGTTTCTAAATTTTCATGTTTTGATCCTCGTTTTTTGACTTTCCAAATTTCCTGGTCTTACATATATCCCCCTTGGGAACATTCACCCTTGAATAGGACTCAACTAAGCATGAATGGAATAGAAAAGGAACATAACCATCCAACATTAATGCAACACATCTCGATAATGCATAAAACATGAAATTCTTAATCTTAAGCAAAAACTTAACTTAAAAACTCATTTCATGAACATGAATGCATATGAACCAACTGAAATTCATGATTTGGGCTGGTTGGATCATGAAGGAGCTAAGTACCTCAACTACGAATAGAAGAAAAGAGATAAGGATATTGGGAAATCATATTTGCTTTGGCCTCTCATGTAGCACCCTCAACCTCTTGATTCCTCCATAACACTTTAACTAAAGCTATTTCTTTGTTCCTCAACCTTCTAACTTACCGATCCAAGATTTCAACTAGAACCTCTTCATAAGAAATACTCTCTTTGACCTCAATGTTTTCTAATGGCATAATGGAACTAGGGTTACCAACAAACTTCCTCAATAATGACACATGGAACACCCGATGAACCGATGCCAAATCTGAAGGCAAATCCAACTCATAAGACACCTTACCAATTTGCCTCAAAATCTAATATGGGCCAACATAACGGGGACTTAGCTTCTCCTTATTATAAAAATGCATCAAACCTTTCATGGGTAAAATTTTCAAGTAAACCTAATCATTAACTTCAAATTCAAGTTCCCTTCTTCTCACATCCTAATAGAACTTTTGTCAGCTTTGGGCTAATTTTAATCTTTCTCTAATGAGTCTAAATTTATCCATAGCCTCAAATACCAACTCATGTCCTAACAAAATAACTTCACCTACCTCAAATCAATCGATAGGGGATCTATACCACCTACCTTACGAAGCCTTAAATGAAGCCATTTCAATGCTAGAGTGATAACTGTTATTATAAGCATACTCTATTAACAGCAAATGGTCATTCCTATTTCCTTTAAATTCGATCACGCATGCTCTTAACATATCATCTAATGTCTAAATGGTACGTTTAGCCTGACCATCCGTTTGTGGATAAAATATTGTACTTAGCTTCAGATGGTTACCAAGACCTTTTTGGAAAGAGTGCCAAAATTGGGATGTAAATTAAGTACCTCGATCTAAAATGATAGACAATAAAACACCATAGAGCTTGACTAACTCTTGGATATACAACCTAGTACAGTCCTCGGCTGAATATGAGGTCTTAACCGGGAGAAAATAAGCCGACTTAGTCATTCGGTCAATAATCACCCAAATAGAATCATGCTACCTACTAGTACGAGGAAAACGAATAACAAAGTCCATATTCAAGGCTTCCCACTTCCAAGTAGGAATCTCATTGTCTTGAACCAAACCTCCCGATTTATGATGTTCAACTTTGACTTGTCGACAATTAGGACACTTAGGCAGAAATTCTGCAATATCCTTCTTTATGTCATTCCACTAATACACTTCTCTCAAATCTCGATACATCTTTGTAGAATCAGGATGAGTAGAATACCGCGAACTATAAGCTTCGGAAAATATCATTTTTTTCAAGCCACCAACATTTGGAATAGACAATCGGCCTTGATATCTTAAAGCCCCATCTCCCCTTGGGAAATGGCTTTTTCGAAAACTGCTTTCTTCAATTCAAACAAACTAGGATCAACATCTTGATTTGCTTTTACATCTTCCACAAGAGATGATTCAAAACTATTTTTTACACTAATACCACTAGCTTCCGAATCAACTAATCGCACACCCAATTGGGCTAATATATGCACATCCCAAACTATCTCTTTTTTCTCATCATCAACATGGGAAACATTGTTCATGGGCAATCTACTAAGAGCATCGACAACCATATTTTCCTTACCCAAATGGTATAGCACACTCATATCATAATCCTTCAGCAGTTCAAGACATCTCCATTATCAAAGGTTCAAGTCCTTTTGAGAGAACACATATTCCAAACTTTTGTGATCTGTGAAAACATCTACATGGGCATCATATAGATAGTGTTTCCACAACTTCAAAGAAAATACCACCGTTGCCAACTCCAAGTCATGAGTCGAGTAATTTTTCTATGCACTTTGAGTTGCCTAGAAGCATGAGCTATCACTTTACCATTTTACATTAGAACAGAACCAAGACAAACTCGTGAAGCATCACAATACACAGTAAAATTATCAGAACCTTCCAATAAAGTAAACACCAGAGCGAAGGTAAGCCTATCCTTCAACTCTTGGAAGCTTTTCTCACATGCCTCGGACCATTGGAATTTCAATCCCTTTTTAGTCAAAGAAGTCAAGGGCAATGCAATGAAAAAGAAACCTTCTACAAATCATCTATAATAACCAACTAAGCCCAAGAAACTTCGAATATCAGAAGGACTCAATGGTCTAGGCCAATTCTTAACTACCTCGATCTTCTTTGGATTAATCACAATTCCTTTTTGAGAAACAATGTGACCAAGGAAAGCAACTGACCTTAGCCAAAAATCACATTTGATAAACTTTGCATACAACTGACGATCCTTGAGAATTTGCAGCACAATATTTAAATGATTGGCATGCTCTTCCTCACTCCATGAGTAAATCAAAATATCATCAATGAAGATGATCACAAACATATCCAAGTATTTCTTGAACACCCTGTTCATCAAATCCATAAAAGCTGCAGGGGCATTCGTTAGTCCAAAAGACATAACCAAAAATTCAAAATGACCATACTGAGTTCTAAAAGTCATTTTTGGAATGTCTCACTCCCTCACTCAGAGTTAATGATAACTCAATTGGAAGTAAATCTTTGAAAAGTAGCTTGCTCCTTAAAGTTCATCGAACAATTCATCAATCCTTTGTATGGGATACTTATTCTTAACTGTGACATTGTTCAATTGCCGATAATATATACACATTTGGAGTGACCTATCTTTCTTTCTAACAAACAACATGGGAGCACCCCAAGGTGAAATGCTTAGCCTTATAAAGACCTTATCCAACAAATCCTTTAATTGCTTTTTCAACTCCTTAAGTTCCGCTGGAGCCAAACGGTAAGGAGGAATAGAAATAGGTTTAGTGTCGGGAAGGAGATCTATGCAGAAGTCAATTTCCCTTTTGGGAGAAATGCCGGGAGATCTTTGGGGAAAACTTCCAGACATTCATTTACAACTGAAACTGACTCAAGAGTAGGAGTCTCGGAATTAACATCCCTAACTCATACTATATAGTAGATGCAACTCTTGGAAATTATTTTTCGGGCCTTAAGACATGAAATGAATCGACCATTAACCACCTAATCATTACCCTTCCATTCTAGAATAGGCTTATTAGGAAACTGAAACTTGACTCTACGGGTTCTATAATCAATGGATGCATAAGAGACATATAATCAATACATACCAAGAATAATGTCAACATTAGTCATGTCAAGTTCAACAAGATCACAAGGGATAACTTTATGCAAAAACGACACGAGATAATTTCTATAGATTCTTTTATCTATCACCGACTCACCTACGAGAGTGTAAATGAAAAAAGGCTCTATTAATATTTTGGGGCTAACATCAAACCTCATCACCACATAAGGATTAACAAAAGAAAAATTTGCACTCAGATCAAGCAAGGTATAAATATCATAGTGAAAGACCCGTAACATACCAGTAACAACATCGGGAGTCTCCTCTACTTCTTATCTACCATAAAGAGAATAGAACCGGTTGTTGCATTGACCACACTTAAGTTGAACTTGGGCACCTTGTGAAACTTGGCTACTTGAGCAACTTGGCCTTGAGGACGACCTTCTCTAGCCTTGTTGGTAACATGAGGGCACTCAGATTGTCTATGGCCCTTTTTTCCATATCCAAAGCAAGCACCCATCCCTATCAAACATCTCCCTTCATAATTCTTCCTATATTTTTCACAATTAGGAAGTGAACGGCTAGTAGCATTCACACCTCCTCCTTGAGACTTAGGTTATGGCACCCTATCATTAATGGATTTCTTTTCAGAACCTTGGTCTTGTTGAGAACGGCCACTAATACAACCTGATATAGCATTTGAGAACCCACCTTCATATCGGTCTCTCTTGGAATCTCTCATTCTCATCTCTTTGAGTTTCTCTTCCTCAATTTTCTTGGCGAAATTTATGACCTAAGATATATCTATTTCCTTGATAAGCATGGTAGTACGGTATTCTTTAATAACCAAGTTGGATACCCCCAATATGAATTAACTCATTTAGGCACGTGGATCGGCAACCAATGAAGGAGCATACTTGGAGAGCTTGGTGAACTCGAGGGCATAATCCCTCATTCTCATGTTGCCTTGTCAAAGATTTATGAACTCAAACACTTTGTCTTCCTGTAGTTCAAAAGGGAAAAATGACCAAGGAAAGCAAGTTTGAAGGCTTCCCATTCAGTAGGGCCTTCGTCTACTCTCTCCAACTTCCATTAAGTGTACCAAACTTGAGAAACACCCTTGAGTTGGTAAGCCACCAACTCCGCTTTCTCTTTTAATGTCCCCCATAATTCTCACTATCTTGTATACCTTATCAATAAACTCTTAGGGATCTTCATAAAATTTTAAGTCATGGACTCTAGAGGGTCCATCCATGCAAAGTCCCTCACCCTAGAAGCCGGTGTGGGAACATTAGGAGGAGCCGCAACCCCTTGGTTGGCCACAACTTGGGTTAACATAGTAATAGCGGCCCAAAACTCCGTATTAGTCACTTGGTCGGGTAGGGACCATTATCTTCAGGAGCCGGAGGAGCTTGGGCTTCGTTAGCATTGATCCCCCTTGGCAAAGGTGGCCTTCTTGGAGCCATTTTTTTGAAAATTGTAAAGGAAGATCATTCGGGAATGAAGTCTTAAGGTAGACTCTATAGCACGACATAGAATATGAAAGAGATGAGAATTCCTAAAACATCTTATAGGATCCTATTTATAGATGTGACGCACTTCACATCCATTAATAAGACTCTACATGATGCGGCATGTTGGACACCTAAAACATCATAAACCTTATGCTTTGATACGAAGTTTTTCACGTCCCGATCTAGGGCCTAGTCATAATATGGGGATTGAAATCATAAGCATGCATAAGGTAAGGTAAGTGCAGAAATAATATAAAAGGACTCTAAATCATTAAGCATAAGGAGCATAAAAATTTGACAACATAGACTCTAAACAAATGTCCAATAAATGCCTCTACTACATGAAAATGGCGGGGGCTATGGCATGTCCCTTCCTCACCCTCAATATGAAATAAATAAACTTCTTTTGAAAGAAGAAAAGAGCAACTCATAACTAGTCCCCGATGGATGAGGACTTTTCAAACTCTTCACCGATAAGGAATGTAGTCTACAAATATGCGTTAGTACTTTTGAATGTACTAAGTATGACGGCATGACATGCAATGATCAAGTAAAGCACATGGTAAGGTGAGATAAGTAAAGTCATGAGAAAATCATAATGATCAAAGCATTTGAAAAGCGTAGTTGAGATCATAAAAGTACATAAGAGATCATACATATGTGGGATAGAACCATAACTAACACTAAGACCATGCCAGCTATAACATAGAATCCCAATGTCTACCCATACAATCAAAGAAATGTGAATCTACTGCCAAGGTAGACTCTACCCCTCTAGGTGGGTCATGTACATACTCTATATGTGGATCCACTAGCTAAGTCACGAAGACAACCTACGGTGGCACATAATTTAAGAGACTTGAGGCTGCTACAAAGGCTTTTGGTAGGGTCCCACCTCAAGTCCACTCGGTGCTAAGTCAAATCCCACGAAATATATAATATAGTAATCATACTTAACATATATATAACTTGTTCATAAACATCATAATTCATAGAATAGCTCATTTCATAACATAATTGTAATATGAGTATTGACATTTCACAATTACAAATCATGCTTGCATAATTCATATAATTAGGTCTTAGGTCACCACATAGGTCCCTAAGTCACCTTCCTTCATAACTTGCATGAAATTCATAACTTGAACATACATGTAATTCATGATCATAATTCATACTTGAATTTAGAGTAAAACTCATGTACGTAGTTAATTTGAATGAAAACCATAATAATACTTGAAATCATTGGATCCATAATCATACTTCATAATATCATCATTGACAATAGGCTTCATGCATGGGCAATCATAATTCAACTTGAAAATCATGTAATTTCTGTAGGAACATATTTACAGTTATCATCTATAATGATTTAAAACATAATTTAAACAACCCAATGTAATTCATCAAATTAGGGTTACCAACCCAATTGAAATTCATGAGATTTTGAGTAGAAACCTTGGGACTCCATGGGTGAAAGGGACCCATGGATCAATCCCTACATACCTTGAATGAATTTGACCTTAGAATTGAAACAGGAGACTTGTACTTGAAGAAACCCTAGCCAAGCTTGATGAACAAGAACCCTTGAATGAACCTTGAGAGAGAAGTCTTAAGGTTGACTGTGAATTAATGAGGGAAAAGAATAGGTTTAGGAGTAGTTAGGACCATTTCATAATGAATCTAGTCCTAAAAAAGTCCACATACATTAATAAATGAACAGAGAAATGACCGGATTACCCCTCATTAAATTATAATTGGGACTTACCATGAATGAACCATAATGGTCCATGATGCTCATTACGGTCCATGGTAGTGCCTGTGATGATGGACTTGGAATTGAAATCTGGGAGTTTGCAGAGAAAGGTTTTTGAATTTCCTCCATAGAACCCTTCACCATCTGTGGGCAATGATAGTAGTGCAGGCTCTATAGGGTGGCCTGTAGGAGTGACCACCACGGAACTCACCACGGTCCGTGAAGAGATACACGGCTCGTGGTAGTTGATCATGGTCCTTGCATTAGGATTCTTTTCTAGGTCTCAAGAGAGGGGTCACCACGGAGGGCTTCACGGCCCATGGTTCTTACTATGGTTCATGTTGCTCTATTGTAGACCTCACCCTGCTAGATAGAGCCTCAGGGTTACCACCACGGTGGCTCACCACTAGACGTGGTGCTTACCATGGCCCGTGATGGCCTTTCTTGGTCATCACCTCATGCCAAAATTATAGTTTTCTGAAATTTCATGTTTTGATCCTCGTATTTTGACTTTTCAAATTTCGGGGTCTTACACTGGCGCGGCGCATCTGTAGTGTGCCCGGCCTTCCCCTTCTCTAATTTTTATTCATCACATTGCGTTTTCTCTTTCTCGAATTCTGGATTGTCTCCTATCACTCTACGCATCCACCACACAAAGTTAGAAAAAAATACGGTGGGTTGCCTCCCACCCAGCGCCTTATCTTTTGTCATATCATGACTCTTTTTTTTCTTATGTATTGTTTCACAACTATAAATCTTCCTACACCTAAAATTACAAGAAAATAACATAAAAATAAAAATAAAAATCAATCCTAAAAATCGAAATTACAAAAATTCAAGTCCTACATGGTAATACAAATCACAGATTGTCTCCCGTGTAGCACCTAATTTAACGTCGCGGCACGACTCAACTCCTCAATCACTCATTTTCAAGTTCCACAACCTCCTCTTCATGGTCAACATCATTCACAAATTAGTGCTTGACTCTTTGCCCATTCACCAAAAGTGTTGATATTTTCGTCGCATTCCACAGTTCCACAGCTCCATGAGGTTTCATGCGCACCTATTCAAAAGGGCCACTCCACTTGGATCTTAACTTTTCTGAAAAAAGTTTCCATCTAAAGTTAAAGAGGAGTACCTTTTGCGCTGGTTCGAAGGTGCGAGTGATGATGTACTTCTCATGCCATCACTTTGTTTTCTCCTTGTAGAACTTGACATTTTCATAGGCGTGGAGCCTAGACTCCTCTAGCTCATGCAATTGGTCCAACTTCTTTCTTTCTACTAAATCTGGGTCGAGATTCAGCTTCTTGATTGCCCAATAGGCTTGATGCTCTAACTCAACTGGCAGGTGACATGCTTTTCCAAATACTATCTGATATGGAGAGGCTCCAATGGATGTTTTGTATGCAGTTCTCACTACAAGAAAAATCACTTATAGCGAGAGGAAATTTTGTCTCTAAAGGTACTATTTCGATCTTTATTAATCTATAATGATCGAGAAAAAAATAGTCATCACTGTTCATTAAAAGCTCCATCGTTAAAAGTTAATGACCGGATTTCAAATCCGGTCGTTAAAAATCTTTACCAACAGCAAGAAATCCAGTTGTTATGTATATTTATAGCATCCAACATTTCTTTTCGCTAATTATCATTTCGCACGTTAAAAACATTAGATCACAATAGTAAATCTATTTAATATTAGTTCTTTTAGTGAAATAATATTACATCTGTTATTTATTTGTAAGCTTACAACCTATAATCCAATTATTATATGATTGTAAAGATGTATAAAAAGTAAACCAAAATCTTACAAGAAAATATTAGTATTCATATAAAATTTCATAAATTACAAAGAACTAAATCATCACATTACCAAACACCTAATTAACAAAATCTAAAAATTACGTACCAATGAAAACATCTTTAAACAACTCCTAATAAAATATAAAATAGGTTTCTTTGGTCTTCAACTTGTTCTTTAATATTTTAGTTGTTGATACTTGATCTGTATTTTTTTCTTGGATAGGTTCTTAAGACTTCAAATTCTTGATCTGTAAAAAGAACAAGCTAATGTTAGTTTAAAATTTAATCAATAAGAAAACAAATACAACGTCTATGAACTGTCCAATCAAATTTATTCGACAAGAGAACTTAATTTAATTGAATGGAACTGCCCAAAGAAAGATTTTTCTCTTCTTACATTAACAATAATAGGGATATGAAAATTGTGACAATCATAACTATGTTTGATACCATAGATTCACACCCTGTGGTGAAGTTCACAAGTTTCCTTAAAAATGAACCTGTAGAAATTATGTTACTTTGGAATCATTGTAGCTAATCAGATGAATATTCAAGATTTTGAACATGATATATAAGAAAGCAAAGATATGAGAATATATCAGTTGTGCCGAAAGAGGTTAAATATCCCACAATGATCATGAAATTAATGACTACCATTTCTTATTCCCATAAAAATGATAGTATTTCATTGAAACAAAGAATAGACAGACAAAAATAGATTTCTGAGGCAAATCAAATGCATTTACGTATTCACAATCCAATGATTTTTAGGAAATCAAATGGATATAGAAAAAGAGTAGAGACATACAGTTAGAGCCACGAGAGCATAAATTAGTTCAGTTTTTGTGAGTTCTCTAGGGTGTGGATTATAGAACTGAACTTGGATTCAAACCCCCTTTGAAGTGTTTTATAATTTTGACTCCATGTTGATCAGTCTTTATCAAATAAACCATCAATATAAATACTATCACTGATAAAAATAGAGCAATAGATAATAATGAGAATAATTATTTATTCCTTATATCGGCAACATTTCAGGTGGCCAAGAGATTAATGAATGAAATAGAAAAAGTTATCAAACTGGTTTAATGAAAACCGAGTACACCTTATTACTTTCTATAAATTTGATTATTAGGATGAAAATTAGGAAGAAACATTCAAGTATTAACTTCAGAGCAGACAACTGAAACAACTACAACAGAAATCAGTAAGCAGCGAATAAAATAAAATAGTGAAACAATAAACAAACAAATCAGAAATTTACTGTCTCACCATGAAATGATCTGAAAACAACTTTTAGTAGGCACTATCTTTTACTTTTTCCTAGAAGGTGGATGCACTTGTAGCAAAGAGGTAAGTTGTTTACATTATATCAACCACTATTTGGTTTATATAAAAGTACAACTCTTCAACCAAGAAACATAAATTTTTTTAGTTACATGTAGTTCATTGGCATGTATCTTGCATACTAAGATATGTAGTAAAAAGGATGAATTTTTTATTTACAACAACACAAAACTCTCACCTGCCTAAAGTAAATTTTCCATCTATGTCTGTGATAATTTGAAATCAACTCTCTACCACGCTATGGAGAAGACAACATTCTCGTAGAATACAAACTATTAATATTGCATAAACGAATCTTGTAGAAACAACATTGAAATGAAGGCATATCACAATAAAAAGAGGTTCAACTCCTAAAGAACTTGGATGAAAGAACATTTATTCAAATTCATGAGAAATATGTAAAATGTATATATACATAAAAGAGGATCTTAGATCTGGTGACGTGGTGCATCCTAAGCACAGAAGTTACATTTATCTTTAACCAAATTTTTAGGCAAATTTCAATAATAATAAAAAAAAACAAAGTCCATCAAAGCATAAAACACCATTTCAGCAACCCAATAATTAAAACACCTCTTCTCCGTCGTCTCTCTTTCTAATGTTACCAGTTTACATCCAAAGCCACTTTTCCTCTCTTTCTTCCACCACTAAAATAAACATACTAATGAAAGAAAAGGTCCCATTTTAGAATTCAAACAATAAATTTAGGGCTTCACTGATTCCCCTGTTTTCTACCCCACTTTTGAACGTGAAGATTATTTTGTATAAACATAATTTTCACGAAAAATACTTTCACTACTCTATTAGAAATAACTTTTATACTCTCGAGAAATTCCCAGGGGCATTGGGTGGATTTTTACTTAGCTTTGTTGTCACGGGCAATATTAAAATTTGGTACGTCCAAGAATATAATCTGAGATGGTGTGCGTATCTATAGATTCAAACGTATGAATATCTCTAAGGTTTACTTCCCTTTTACCTGTTTATCATATGAATTGAGATTCTCAGTAAGTGTTGTCCTGGTTGTTTACTTGATTGCGTTCCTCATGATATTGCACCACTCAACGATGAAATGAAATGCCCCATCAATCTAATAAAAACCCTTTTCATTCAAGTTTCTTCCTTTCAAGGTTCCATGGCTTGTACCTTTTAGGATTTGGGGATATAAGCTAAGTGCTGGTTAGCACGTGATTTTATTTTGTACTTTTTATACTTATTATAGTAACGTTTAGTGTTTTGTTTGAAATTAAGATTAGATTATTTTGTTTTTTTCTAGTGTCTATAGTAGATGTGGAACTTATGAAGTGAAGTTTCAGTAGTCGATGGTGGTTCCATATCTAAAGTGACGTTTAGTGTTTTGGTTGAAATTAAGATTAGATTATTTTATTCTTTTTAGTGCCTATAACAGATGTGAAACTTATGAAGTGAAGTTCGAGGAGTCACCAGATGGTGGTTTCATCTCTAAATTGACGGCCGATGAGTACATAATACACAAAAGGGTGCTTAAAAGCAAAGAAGATGAAATAAAGCAGGAGTGCTATCTGACCTTTAATCTGTTGTGTTCAAAGTTTGTTGTCTTGGAAGTGGTTGAGCGTGGTTTGTCTTCATCAAAGACTAAGATCTCTATGAATTCTGTTATTTTGCGTAATCTTTGCTTTTGAAGTAGTTTTAAGCTTAAGATGATCCTCAAGTTCCAGTAAAAAGGTCATTCCTCATCTTTATCTTATTAAAGAAAGAAATAAAAGGATCAAGGCTTTTATGTATTTCCATTACGGAGGGTGAGGGTAAGAGGACATCGAGATTCATCTTACTTAAAAGTTTTGAATATTTTACTCCAAATCTTGCTTTCAAGAAAAGTATCAACATATGCATAAGATGGATTGTCAGTACTTATCTTGCCTTAATTATGCCAGTACTTTTATCAATGAATGAACATCCTATTTTTTTTATTTCCCCTTTTCTGTCTCTTTTTCTATAATTTTTTAACTCTGGAATGTGCACCTAAGACTGTCTTAGAGCATGTTTGGATTGTCTTAAAAGTTGGTTAAACCAATATTTAAATTATTTTTTAACTTTTGTTTGTGTTTTGTGAATCAAAAAGTGTTTAAAATAAGTTAAAATTTATAAAAAGAAGTTAAAAATTAAAAAGTAGCCTCCTGTTTTTTTTCTTTTTGACTTAAAAGTCATTTTTAAGTCTATCCAAATGGGCTATTAATACTCTGAACTTCTCTGCACTCACAAATGATTCTTTCTTAAGGCTCAAAGTTTGGGTGAGAGATTGCTAATAAGAACTTTGTTTGTAGTGATTGTTTTACAAAATGTTGGAACTAGCACTGGTTAGGTTGACAGATCATTAATGTTTTTATCAATAAAAGTTAACAGTTCATTAAGTTTTATAGTCAACTAGATTCACCTTTTATTATCAAGAAATGGTAATTAATTTATGTAGGTCATAAGTATAACATACTGTTTGTGGTTGTACAATTGCATAATTAATAAATAACTTGAGAATAGCAGTACGTATCCATTTTTTGAGTTGAGGACTAGCATGTCTTATAGATTCTGTTTATCCAAAATGATATTTCTCATAAATTGCTACCAATAGTTATGCCACAAGCTATTAACAGGACTGAATTTGTCAAAGGTAATGAAGGTGTTTTAAGGCCTTTTCTTGATTAATGAATTAACAACAATATACCGTGCGAAGTGCGGTAAGCAGTGGCGGACCCAGAAATTTTATGAAGGGGGTTCAAAAAAAATTAAACACGCTAATCGGAAAAAAAATGTGCTTATTCGGATTCGAACTCGCGAGCTGAGACAAGCTAAAGCGAAATATTGAACCCCATTTGCTACTGAGCTAGTCCTTTGGCTTATGCTCAGGGGGGTCAATATTAAATATATACACATAAATTAAAATATTTATCATATATACAGTGTAATTTTTTAACGAAGGGGTTCGGATGAACCCCCTCAACATGCCTTGGGTCCGCCCCTGGCGGTAAGTTCACTAGTCATATAGTAAATTAGCAACCTGTACAACTTAACTTTCTAAATCTTTTTGAAGTATTTCAATGACATGAACCTGATTTTATACAGATTTCTTAATCCATCTTTCAATCAAGTCAAAAGGAAATTGATATAAAAAACAAGAAAGAAGAATATTTTGTATCTTTTCCAGACAAATCCTACAAAAGATAAATACTCACTAATAGGAAATATAATTACCTTAGAAGAATGCATCCAACTTGAGGTAGGCACCACATAGAGTGCCATACTTCTCGATAGTAGGTTGTTTGGAGGTTGAGCTTAACAGGTTAGGCAGATGAGGACCGTCTTTGCTGTTATCGGTAACTCCATCATCAACTGTGGATTATGAAGCTAATAAAATGCAACAAAACAGGAACGCTGAGAACAAGATGGACATCCTTCCTGGACAAGCTTTTTGCCTTCTTGTTGAGCAGATTAAGCTGGGGAACCGACCAAACAATGTCTTTGATAAGAAAACTTACAATTATATATGTGATGAATTTAATAAAGGGACAAATCTTTATTTCATTACCAACCAACTAAAAGAGCATCTTGATGTGTTGTGCACTCATTACTACAGCTTCTTATCAAAATGATGCTTTGGATGATTCTTGCTATATTTGTTTTGAAATACGGGAAGACATTAAGGCTCAGCTGAAGCCTGAATCAAGCAAAGCAAAGGAGTGCCTTATCTATGAGCAGTTTTCTTAATATTTGCTGACTCAGGTATTGATGGGAAGTAAAGAGAAGCCCAGTGCACTAAAGCTCCCGCTATGAGCAGGGTTCATGGAAGGGCCCGACCACAAGGATCTATTGTACGCAGCCTTACCTTATATTTCTTACGGAGGCTATTTCCAAGGCTTGAATCTGTGACCTCCTGGTCACATGGCAGCAACTTTACCAGTTACTCCAAGGTGTTGATGGGAAGTATGCACAATAAAGTCCCTATGAAGGGCTGACAAATCTGCTGGCATAGATATCTCATTTTAAGAAAGTGGCAACTTGAAGTGCACAAACTTCAAATTCTACAAGATCATTTGCAAATAATCTACTAGGGAAAAAAACTAGACATTAAAAGATCAATAAATAGAAAGATAAATCAATTAACGGGAAGCAAGGAATTTAAACTCAAAGAGTTGTTGTGTCACCACTGTCACACCGATGATTACAATCCCAATCTATTGAGAAAATTGATGGAGCGAGGTCTTTTACATAATGCTGAGAGGTTCATATAGTCTCATCCACACATCGGCTAAATGAGTTAGAAGTTTAGTCGGGTGAAATCTTATCAGGAAAACATATTTTAGCTTGTACCAACATCTCTTCACTAAATTGATATATTATATGGATCATACTTGGCAATATCTCATCCTGTTTAGGTATATTCAACATTATTTCTACAATAGAATCTGTACTAAAAAAATAGGTTGAGAACAATCAATGATAATGGATCATATATAAAGAAGTTTCTAGCATCTAATTTAAAAAAGAACCCAAAACCACATATAATTCTGAAGCCACAAACCTTTAAAAAAACATATATCAATGGACTAGATTCTATCATGCCAAATTGCTTCTAGTACGGACTTTCTTGATATCTCAAATGAATCAAAATGGGAACAACAATTAGCATAGATTTCTAGATTATTCAACAAAATAACATTCACATCACCTTTATCAAATGAAGCTGATGTCTAATGATAAAGGGGATCTACTGCAAAATAGACAAATTAACCAATTATAAAGAGATAAATGATAAATTCATTGTAACACCCTATGTATCCTAACCAAAACTAGACTCAATGACTATGAAAAAAATTAAGGAAAAAACAGACTTTGAGGACCACGAGTGTCCTCTACAATTCGTAGAGGGTTCTATGAGTCGTAAAGACGACTCGTAGATCCTGCCAACACTTAGAAAATTATGGGATCCTGAGAAGCCATCTACGACTGCCATTACAAGTCGTAATGATTCCTACGAGTCATAGAAACACCTAACACTTAGCCAAAATTCAGAACTAGAAGGTCACTTCTACAAGTGATGTTGATGAGTCATCGAAGTGTTTACGAGTTGTAACAACAACTCGTAGAGAAACTTCAAACACTCAAAACTGCAAAATTCTGAGAAACTTACAGGACGAGTGAAGTCTATGACTCATCGAGTGGTTTATGACTCGTAGATCTAAGTCATCGACCACAACGTTTTCCGTCCCAATTCCACGAGTGACATTGACGATCTATAGAAGTTTCTATAAGTCGTTCTACGACTCGTAGATGACTAATTTCAGGTTTTAATAAAGGGTAGATTGGTCTTTTTTCACCCTTTTCAAACTTAAACCATGACATTTTAAGTCTAAATTAAGTCCCTTATCAGTATCCTTACACCAAAAACTCTCATTAACACTTGAATTATTTGAGAGCACAGGATTTGAGAAGATAAGAAAGGTTAGGGTTCAAGTTCTTCAAGAGAGGTCTTCGAGTTCTCGATTATTCTTTGGGTCCAGGTATGTAAGGCTAAACTAAAATATTGATTTTGTTCCTCCATGTTCCATGAATGTGATAGATTAATTGTGAACTGATTGAGTCTCCATAATGGTGCTTTCTTGAGAAGTTCTTTTCTTAGAATTTTTCATGTTTTGCTGATTAATGATAAATTCATGCTTTTCTATGAATTTGTTACTTGAAAAAATTGATTTGAACTACTTATTTCATAAACCCTAATAGCATGTTGATTGGCATTAAATTATATATATCTAAAGATTGAGTCTAGATTCTTGAACTTGTGAATGTATGATCGAGATTGAGATATAAGCATGATGATAGTGTTGATGAATTAATAGTACTTTATACTTTCAGAATTAAACCCTAGTGGATGGTCTCACATGAATGTTGTCATAAATGATTGTCTAAAACCTCTCTTAATTAAATAATTGGGATTGATTGAGAAATTGATCAATTGAAAGGATTGATTTGATAGAGCTGGTGAATTGATAAGAGTCCACCTGAGACTTATATGATTTGGTTTGATTTGATTGATTATCTTATGAGATTTGAGTCTAGGGAGGAGTATCGAACACCGAATTGGGTGAGATTAACTAATACCTCGAACCCAATGACTAAGTCGCCAAACGTAGGAGATGATTGAACATTAAGTCAGATGTTTCCTAAATTATTATCCTGACATGATAGGACTTGGTTGGTTTTGGATACATGATTGGTTGATTCGTTCTCACCCTAGCATGGTATTGGATGGATGTGGCAACAACGTCAGCTTATTGAACTATCACTGGCTCATAAGTGATGGTTATCAAATGATAGAAACTCTCATATACATCTTGATAGTACTCTAATTGGATTGGATTTGATTGTATATGATTGGTCATTGTATAAACCTTATTCTTGTTTAGACTTAGGACATCTTGATTGAGTTGTTCAACTTCCCAATTTAAGATCTCTGAGTTGATTTGATTCTACTTTGATGCATGTTTTATTCTATTATATTACATACTCATACATTTCATATACTGACGTCTATTTGGGCCAGCATCATTTCATGATGCAGAGACAGGTACTAGAGATCATCAATAGGTATATTGAAGAGAATCTATTCGCATTCAGCTATTTGGTGAGTTCTCCGTGTTCCCTGAGGATCCCACATTTAGCTTTCTATCTTTTGAGTTAGCTTTTCTTCATTTGATTTGAGGTAGCCCTGAACCTGTCATTGGCACCATTTAGACAGTTGCTAAAGGCTTCATAGACTAGATTGTTGATGTTGTCGATTAGTTTTATTATTGGCTAGTTTCATTCTTACTAGTCTTGTTGATTTGTTTGATTAGAAAGATTATTGGCCTTCGACCTTATTTATGAGTAGTACTCTTAAAGAGTTGAGTCTTCTGCTGATAAAATATGATAGAATAAATATGTGATTATACTAAGTGGTTCACTTGAGGACCAGCAATGGTCTGCTAGTGTCGACCACATCTAGGGTATCCTCCTAGGGCATGACAAACTTGGTATCAAAGCATGGTTCAATAGCCCTAGGGAGTCTACAAAGCCATGTCGAGTAGATTCTTGCTTATGGGTGTGTTATGCACCACACTTATAATTAGGAGGCTATAGGATATTATATATTATTTTGCTACTTCATATTCTATGTTCGTGCGAACATAAACTCTAAAAGTTCCTTTCTAATTTGTGCTTTATACATTTGCAGATAATGCCTCTTAAATGCACTACTAGCTAGAGGAACTCCACTAATACTGAGGTTCTATAATCTAAGATGCCCCTACCATCTGGAGTGAGAATTAGGAACCGACCTATAAGGTCTACTGAGGCACCCCAACTGCCTACTATTCAGCCAGCTCCTACTTTAGAAGTTGAGTTAAGAGGTGCCATCACTATGCTCACCCAACTGATAGATGGCCAGAAGGGTAACCAAAGTTCACCGGCTCCAAGCTATAGCTCTCAAGAGATGTCATCTTCAGTGGAATTCGAGACTTCTTTAGGATGAACCCACCAATCTACACGGGTTCCAAGGTTGAAGATAACCCATAAAACTTCATTAATGAGATGTGGAAAATAATGAAAGTTATGCATGCTACTAAGATTGAGAGGGTTGATTTGGTTTCCTATCATCTCAAGGATGTCACTAATGTTTGGTATAATCAGTGGGAAGAAGGTAGAGGAGAGGATGTAGAGCCTGCTATTTAGGATGAGTTCTAGGGTGCCTTCCTTGATCACTTTTTTCCCAGAGAATTGAGGAAAGCGAAAGTGGAAAAGTTTGTGAATTTGAAGAAAGAGGGCTTGATAGTAAAATAGTATAGTCTGAAGTTCATCCAACTGTCTAGATATGGTCTCATATATGCAGGCTAAGATGAGGAAGTTTGTCTCAGATTTGGGAAGACATGTGAAGAAAGAGTGAAAAACATCACTTCAGATTTTTGACATAGATATTTCCAGGTTGATATGTATACTCAATAGGTAGAGGATGATAAAAGGAAATACAAGGAGTATCACTTGATCAAGAAGGTAAAATCAACTAGGCATGAGAATAAGCAAAGGCAAAGCAAGGGAAATAAGTCCTTTCAAAAGAGGTCTTTCAACTATGCTCCATCAGTGACAAGTGTACCTGCGATGCATAACAATTCAGTAGGGACAGAGTCACCAGAATTCCAGAGCCCAGGTCCTTAAACCCCGACTAGTGTGGTTCAAGGTTTGAAGGGAAAGTTGCATTGTAGAAAGTATGGTAAGCTCTATCTAGAAGAGCGTAGAGAGAGAAGGAATGGATATTATAAATATGGAAAAGTGGGTCATTTTCATAGAGAGTATCCGACATGGGGAAATAGGGCCCAGTCTTCTACCACTACACCACCGGCTAGGGGTAATTAGAGAGGTACCACTTCAGGTACAAGTAGAGGTATAAACCGCCTATATTCCATAGGTAGTTGCCAAGACCAGGAGAACTCCCCAGATATTGTGATAGGTATGATTCGAGTCTTTACTCTTGATTGTTATGTTTTCATGGTTCTGGGTGCCACATTATCATTTCTATCTCCTTATGTGGCTAGTAGATTTGATAGAACTCCTGAGTATCTTCTTGAGCCTTTTAGTGTATCTAATCATGTTGGTGAGTCTGTCTTAGCTGAGAGCATCTATAGAGATTGTGATGTGTCTATCTACCACAAGGATACTAGGGCTGACTTAGTTGAGTTGGACATGATTGATTTTGATGTGATTCTTAACATGGACCGACTATATACTTTTTTGCCTCTGTTGATTATAGAACCCGAATTGTTAAGTTCAGTTTCCCAAATGAGCTTGTCTTAGAATAGAAGGGTAGTCTTGTTATACCTAAGGGTAAATTTATCTCCTATATTATGGATAGAAAGTTTATCTCTAAAGAGTGTATTTATCACATCATTAGACTCAAAGATGATAGTGTTGAGTCCTACTCTTGAGTTAGTCTCGATTGTAAATGAGTTTCCAGAAGTGGTTACTAAGGATATGCCCAGAGTCCCTCCTGATAGAGCGATTGACTTTGGGATTGATGTTCTTTTTGATATGCAGCCTATCTCTATTTCTCTATATAGAATTGCTTTTGTCGACTTAAAGAGTTGAAAGAATATCTAAATTATTAGGTTGAGTATCTCACATTGGGGCGCTCATGTCCTAGTCATGTGAAAGAAAAATGGGTCATTGAGAATGTGCATTGACTATCGTCAACTGAATAAGGTCACCAAAAAGAACAAGTATCCCCTTATTAGGATAGATGATTTGTTTGACCAACTTCAGGGTGTCACTTGTATTTCAAAAATAGATCTTAGATCAGGCTACCACCAATTGAAGGTGAGAGAATGTGATTCCAAACCCGGTACGATCACTTTGAATTTCTTGTTATGTCTTTTTGTTTAACCAATGCTCCTGCAACATTTATGGACTTAATGAACAGAGTGTTCAAACAGTATTTTGACATATTTGTGATTATATTTATAGACAATATATTGATTTATTTTAGGAGTGAGGAGGCGCATGCTAACCATCTCAGGATTGTTCTCCAAACTCTTAAAGAGAAGGAGTTATATGCTAAATTTTCCAAGTGTGAATTTTGGCTTGCTTCTATGACATTCCTAGGCCATGTTGTATCCAGTGAGGATATACAAGTGGATTCGAAAAATATTGAAGCAGTTAAGAACTGACTAAGGCCCACATTCCTAACATACATAAGAAGTTTCTTGGGTTTTGCCTGCTACTACTGTAGATTTGTTGAAGGATTCTCATCCCTATCTTCACCATTGACTAAGCTAACTTAGAAGAAGGCTAAGTTTCAAAGGTTAGAGGCTTGTGAGAGGAGTTTTCAAGAGTTGAAAACAAGACTGACTACTGTTCCAGTGCTATCCCTATGAGGGAACAAATGGTTTTGTTATCTACTGCGATGCATCCAGAGTTGGATTAGGTTGTGCATTGATGCAGAAGAGAAAAATGATAGCTTATGCTTCTAGACAGCTTAAGATTTATGAGAGAAACTACCCGACTCACAACCTTAAGTTGGAAACCATAGTATTCATTCTTAAGATTTGGAGACACTATCTTTATAGAGTGCATGTTGATGTGTTCACAGATCATAAGAACCTTCAATATGTGTTTACACAGAAGGAGCTGAACCAGTGACAGAGAAAGTGGCTTGAGTTGCTCAAAGATTATGATTTGAGCAGCCTCTACCACCCAAGTAAAGCTAGTGTTATTGATATGCTCTTAGTAGGTTATTTGTAGAGAGCACTGCCTATGTAGAAGAGGGAAAGAAAGAATTAGCCAAAGAGGTGCATAGGCTTGCACGTTTGGGAGTTCAACTTATTAACCCTAATGAGGGTGGTACAATTTTTTGGAATATGGCTGAATCATCTCTAGTTGTAGGTAAAAGAAAAGTAATATCTAGATCCCATTCTCTTCCAACTGAAATACAATGTTCATAAGTAGAAGGTAATGGCTTTTTCAAAAAGGGAAGATAGAGTGTTGAGGTATCAAGGGAGATTGTGTGTTCCAAGCATTCATGGCATTCGAGAGAGGATCATGGAAGAGGCCCATAAATCTACGTACTTCATCCATATAGATGCTACAAATATGTACCATGACTTGAGAAATGTATACTAGTGGAGTGGAATGAAAAGAAATATACCAGAGTTTGTGTCCAAGTGCCCAAACTGTCGAAGAGTTAAAGTTGAGCACCAAAGGCCTTGTGGAGTAGTTCAGAATATAGAAATTCAAAAATGGAAGTGGGAGATAATCAACATGGACTTCATTATGGGGTTACTGTGGTCCCGCAGACAACATGACTCTATATGGGTATTGTGGATAGGATGATCGAATCGGCCCATTTTTTTTGTTGGTTAAGACTACAACACCATAGTGGATTATGATAGACTGTATCTTTTAGAGATTTTTATATTACATGAGGTTCCTTTGTCTATCATATCAGATTAGAGATCTTAGTTCAGTACCAAGTTTTGGAAGTCATTCTAGAGAGGTTAGGGTTCAAGGGTGAACCTTAGCACTACTTTCAAACTACAAATAGACGGCCAAACAAAGCGTACAATACAGACTTTGGAGGATATGTTGAGAGCCTATGTCATTGACTTTAAAGGTAATTAGGATGATCATTTACCTCTTATTGAGTTTGCATACACTAATAATTATCATTAGAGCATTCAAATGGCTCCCTATGAGGCTCTGTATGGTAGGAGATCTAGATCGCCGATTGGTTGGTTCAAGGTTGGTAAAGTTGAGTTGATTGGGCCAGATTTGGTTCACCAATCCATGGAGAAGGTGAAGATCATCCAAGAAAGGTTGAGAACTCCTCACAGTGGCCAAAAATCCAACATTAATGTTAGGAGTAGAGATTTGGAGTTTAAAGTGCATGATTGAGTATACTTGAAAGTTTCGCCCATGATGGGTGTGATGAGATTTGGAAAGAAAGGGAAGCTTAGTCCCTGTTACATTGATCCTTATTAGATTGTGAAGAGGATTGGTAACGTAGCCTATGAATTGGAGTTTCCCCCTGAATTAGCAGCTATTCATTCCGTGTTTCACATCTCTATGCTTAAAAAGTATTTGGGAGATCCTTCACTTGTTTTTCCGACTGGGAGCATTCAGGTGAAAAAGAGTTTGAGTTATGAAGAAATCCTGATTCAAATTTTTGATCATTATATTTCAAAATTGAGAACCAAGGAGGTAGCATCCATTAAAGTTCTATGTCAGAATTAATTTGTTGAAGAGGTTACATGGGAAGCTGAAGAGGACATAAAAGCTAGATGCCCTCATATATTCATGCCTCCTAATGATGATGTTGATGGTAATTTCCCTTTCCTATCTTTAATTTGAAGTTTATTCTGAGTTTGAGTGTTTGCTAGGTATTCCTGACTCTGAGTAGTTAATTGTTCAAATTTTGATTGTAGAGTTCTTAATTGTATTCGTGCTTTGAGCAACCATTAGCTTGGTTTTCATTCGAGGATGAATGATCCCAAGGGGGAGATAGTGTAAAACCTTGTGTTATCCTAACCTAAACTAGGCTCAATGACTATGAGAAAGATTGAGGAAAAAAACTGACTTTGAGGACCATGAGTGTCCTCTACGAGTCCTAGGGATGACTAATAGATCCTGGCAACACTTAGTAAAATTATGGGATCCTGAGAAGCCACCTATGACTGCTATTACGAGTTGTAATAATTTCTACAAGTCATAGAAATAACTCGTAGAAACACCTGACACTTAGCCAAAATTTAGAACTAAAAGGTCACTTCTACAAGTGATGTTGACGAGTCATCGAAGTGTCTACAAGTCGTAACAATGACCCATAGAGAAACTTCAGAGACTCAGAATAGCAAACTTCTGAGAAACCTGCAGGATAAGTGGGTCTATGACTCGTATACCTGAGTCGTACACCACAACTTTTTCCAACACGATTCTACAAGTGACATTGATGATCCATAGAAGTTTCTACGAGTCATTTTTTGAATCATAGATGATTAATTTCAGATTTTTAATGAAGGGTACATTGGTCTTTTCCCACCTTTCCCAAATAAAAACTCTGATGTTTTATGACTAAATTAAGTCCCTTATCAGTATCCTTACGCCAAAAACTCTCATTAATACTTAGATTATTTGAGAGTGAGGATTTGAGAAGAGGAGAAAGGTTAGGGTTCAAGTTCTTCAAACGAGGTCTTCAAGTTCTCAATTGTTCTTTGGTTCCAAGTATGTAAGGCTGAACTAAAACATGGATTTGTTTCCTCCATGTGCCCATAATTGTGATATATAGATTGTAAATAGATCGAGTCTCTATAACTGTGTTTTCTTGAGAAGTTCTTTTCTTAGAATTTTACTTGTCTTACTGATTAATGATAAATTCATGTTTTTCTATGAATTTGTTTCTTGAAAAAATAATTTAAACTACTTGTTTGATAAACCCTAATAGCATATTGATTGATATTGAATTGTATATATCTAAATATTGAGTCTAGAGCTTTGAACTTGTGAATGTATGATTGTGATTGGAATGTGAGCATGATGATAGTGTTGATGAACTAATAGTCCCTTATACTTTCATAATTGAACCCTGGTGGATGGTCTCAACTGAATGATGTCATAAATGATTGCCTAAAACTTCTCTTAGTTAAATGGTTGGGAATGATTGAGAAATTGATCGGTTGAAAGGATTGATTTGATAGAACTGATGAACTAATAAGCGTCCACCTGATAATTAAATGATTTGGTTTGATTGGATTGATTATCTTAAGAACTTTGAGTCTTGGGAGGATTATCGAACAACAAATTGAGTGAGAGTAAGTAATAACTCAAACTCAATAACTACGTCTCCAAACGTAGGAGAGGATTGAACCATTAAGTTGGATGTTTCCTAAATTATTGTCCTGACATGGTAGGACTTGATTGGTTTTAGATCCACGATTAGTAGATTCGTTCTTACCCTGACAAGGTATTGAATGGACATAGAAAGAACATCGGCTTATTGTACTATAACTGGTTCATATGTAATGGTTGACAGATAAGAGAAACTCCCATATAGGTTTTGATAATACTCTGATTGGTTCATATGTGATGGTTGGCGGATAAGAGAAACTCCCATATAGGTTCGCGATTTCAGATCTCTAAGTTGATTTCATTCTACTTTGATGTATGTTTCATTCTTCTATATTACATACTCATACATTTAATGTACTGACATCCATTTGGGTCTGCATTATTTCATGATGTAGAGACAGGTACTAGAGATCATCAACAAGCGTATCGTTGAGGATCTATTTGTAACCAGCTATTTGGTGAGTCCTTATTTTTGGAGGATACCATATTTGTCTTTCTAACTTTTGAGTTAGCTTTTCTTCATTTGATTTAAGGTAGTCATGAACCTGTCATTGACACCATTTATACTATTGATAGAGGCTTCATAGACTAGATTATTGATGTCGATTGGTTTTGTTATTGACTAGTTTCTTTCTTACTAGTCTTGTTGAATTATTTGATTAGAAATATTGTTGGCCTTTGACCTTATTTATGAGTAGTATTCTTAAAGAGTTGAGTCTTCCTTCGATAGAATGTGATTGAATGAATGTGTGATTTGACTAAGTAGTTCACTTGAGGACCAACAATGGTCATCAAGTGTCGGCCACGTCCAGGGTACCCTCTTGGGGTGTGACATTCAGATGAAGAAGAAATTATCGAAGATAAGAATTATGCATATCAACAAATTTCTTCACATTGAGAGAGTCCAATGATGACTCAATAATTCAATACAAATGATGATTTGGGGATTGCATATTGAAATTGCCGAAGCCACAATTGTTTTTTCTTAATTTTATATTAAGATAATTTAGAATTTATTCTACCCACATTAGTATAATTGAAGATAATTTAGAATTTCTTCAATCCACATTAGGATAATTGAAATCACTAATGAACCAATTCTTAAGCAAAAACATGACCAACCAACAGAAACATCCATATACTTATAAGTGCGATAATAATTTTATTTACTTGAACAAAAAATAAAATAAAAAAAGGATAAGATTTTAAACCTTTTCTTGAGAAGAAACAAGATGAATAATTATTACGGACACTCAACAAAATAGATGAAAAATTATCAGCGATAGTTGACAAATTTGATTTTTTCTCCAGAAATTAGATGAAAATAATGATGACGGGGAAGACGAGTAGTTCTACTATATAGAACTGTGTTTATGGAAGAGTGGATTTTATATTTTTACTAGAGGTGGGAGGGTATGGGTTTGGGGGAAAGAAAATGAGGAAATATTAGTGTGTGTTTTCTATTGATTAATTATTTTCTAATGATTGGCTATTGTGATGTGATATTATCCCAACGGTAATATTGAGCAAAAAATTGGCTTTAACAATCAGCAAAAAATAGGTTGTTCTAAGTATATTTATAAAGACGGGATTCTTGTCCCTTCGTTAAAAAAATGGTCGTTAAAAGTCATATTTCTTGTAGTGTATGTATGCCCTAAGTGCCTCATCCAACTTCACTGACCAATCTTTTTTTATGCATTCACAGTCTTTTGCAATATCTATTTTACCTCTCTGTTGGATATCTCGACCTGCCCACTAATTTGAGGATGATAAGTCATAGCTACCTTATGCTACTCCCCATACTCTACCAAAAGATTCTTCACTGTCTGATTTATGAAGTGCTTTCCTCCATCAATGATAATGGATCTAGGAGTACCGAACCGGGTGAAGATGTGCTTCTTTAGAATTCGCTCACCACTTTTGAATAATTTGTGGGAAGAGACACAACCTCAACTTATGTAGACACATAGTCCAGTACCACTAAGATATACTAGTTCCCATAAGATGATGAAAATGGACCCATAAAGTCCAAACCCCATACATAAAAGATTTTGACATCCAAGATATTGTTCAATGGCATATCAGGTCTCCTTGATATGGTGCTCATCCTTGGCATTGATCACAGTTCTTTACATACCCTGCAACATCTTTAAACAATGTAGGCTAAAAGAAACTAGATTGTAGTACCTTATGGGTAGTGTGCTCCCCTCGATGATGGACACCATATGGTGAAGAGTGTCAACTATCCAACACTTGGCGCACCTCAGTTTCGGGCACATACCTTTTTATCATTCTATCGGAACCCTGCTTGAACAAGTAAGGCTCATTCCATATGTAGAACCTGGCCTCATACATCAACCTCATCTTTTGTTGTGAGATTGCATCTGGTGGGAACACTCCACTTACCAAGTAATTGACGATATCAGCATATCACAACAATTCAGTCGCATCCAGAGCTAATAACTGCTCGTCTGGAAATTCCTCTTTAATCCGCATTTGTTCCCCAACATGTGTTAAACTCTCTAACCTGAAAAAATGATCAGCAGCTTGATTCTCACATCACTTGCGATCCTTGATCTCAATATCGAACTCTTTCAACAACAGAATCCATCTAATAAGTCACGGATTTGCATCTTTTTTTCTAAAAGGTACCTAAAAGATGCATGGTCAGTATAAACAACAACTTTCATACTTACCAGATAGGATCTAAACTTGTCAAATGTATAAACCAATGCTAGCATCTTTTTCTCCGTGACAGTGTAGTTAGCTTAGGCTGAATCGAGATACTTGCTTACATAGTAAATTAAATGGAAGATCTTCGCCTTTCTCTGCCCAAGACTTCCCCTACTGTTGTGTCTCTAGCATCACACATGAGCTCAAAAGGTAACTCCCAATTGGGAGATATCAAGATTGGGGCTTCAGTCAGCCTTTTCTACAACAACTCGAATGCTTGCAAACACTTATCATCAAATATGAACATTACTTCCTTGTACATGGGCCTGGCGATTTTGGAAAACTTCTAAATTAATCTTCTATTGAACCCAGCATGTCCTAAGAAGTAGCAAACACCTTTTATTGAAATTGAGAGAAGTAATTTCTCTATCACCTCTATATTGGCTCTATCTACCTCCAGTCCCTGTTTGGACACTATGTGGTCCAATACAATCCCCTCCTTCATTAGAAAATGGCATTTTTCCCAGTTTATGACAAGTTTGCTCTCTTCACATTGTGCTAAAACCCTGCCCAAGTTCTACACACACAAGTCCAAAGACTCCCCAAAGACAAAGAAGTCAGCCATAAAAATCTCTACAAAATTCTCGACCATGTCATGAAAGATCATCATCATACACCGTTGGAAAGTTGCAGGAGCATTGCACAAGCTTAATGGCATACGCTTGAATGCATATTTTTGATAAATACATGAAAGTACTATTTTCCTGGTCTTCATGTAAAATTGAAATTTGATTGTACCCTGAGTACCTATCCAGAAAGCAATAGTAGTCATGTCCCGCTAATCTATCTAACATCTGATCAATGAAGGGAACTGGGTAGTGATCCCTCCTTGTTATCTCATTCAACCTACGGTAGTCCATGCAAATTCTCCATCCAGTGATTGTTCTGATGGGGATTAACTCATTCTTCTCATTTGTGATCACAATCATCCACCCTTTTTTAGGCACACACTTGACTGAACTCACCCATTTGCTGCCTGAGATGGGGTATATAATGCCTGTATCCAATCACTTAATAACCTATTTTCTCACCACATCCTTCATCAAAAGATTCAGTCTATGCTGAGGTTGTGCAACTGGTTTATGCCCTTCCTCTATGAAAATTATGAGCATGCATAAAGCTCGACTAATCCCATATAGATCAGCCATTTGCAAACCCATAGCTTTATTTATTTGTCTAAACACCTCCAGAGTTGCTGTAACCTGCACTTCAAACAAAAAAGACGAAATGATTACATATAAAGTATTATTCGCACCAAGGAATACATACTTGAGATGAGATGGAAGTGGTTTCAAGTCATATTTAAGAGCTTCTTCAGTTGAAGGTTTGGGTGAAGGACCCAACACTTTATTTATTGGCTCCACGTGTTTTTTTCACATGCTCACACTGGGAGTATCTAACACGCCAGCAATTTCTTATGCTACAACATCACCCTCTATATCTTGACCCATTAACACTTACTCCATAGGGTCCCTTGATTCCACACATTTTACTGCCACTACTTTATCAATAGCAGTAATCGCAAATAGCTCCCCATATACAGCAAGCAAGTTTAATGCGTTATACACATCAAAAACCTCCACCTTGTCATGAGCTCTCATTATGAGCCTTTCATCTTCCACATCTATCAATGCCCCTTATATTGCCAAGAATAGGCATCGTAGAATGAAAGAGACCTTCAGGCCTGGCTCAAAGTATAAAATGACAAAGTACATGGGGAAAATGGGAGATCTCGCCTGGACTAAGACATCATCAATGATTCCATCTAGCCTATCCACGAAGCGGTCTGCTAGTTGCAACAAGATGGTAGTAGGATTCATATTTACTAAACCCAATTTCTTGAACATAGAGGTGGGCATCAATTTGATACTTGCACCCAAATCAAAGAGTTATCTTGCGTTCATACCTGATAATGGCAACCTATACCATGAAACTCCATGGACCTTTCTGTTTGGTTAGGACCTTAACTTTATTTAGAATTTTGAAACTGCAATCCTCAGTGACTGCTACTGTCTCATACTTACCCAACTTGCTCTTGCTGGCCACAATGTCCTTGACATACTTGGCATACTTTGGGATACCCTACAAAACATCAATCAAAGATAATTTAATTTGCACCTATTTTAGCAAGTCGATGAACTTCTCAAAGCTCTCATTCTTCTTATTTTTAAACTTTTGTGAAAATAGTGGAGGAGGTTTTATTTTTGATTCTTCCTCTGCTTTTGACCTGGTGGGTTCACATTCTTCCCCAACTTTTCCTTTACCTTTTACCTTGGCCAATTTAGTTTGAGGAGATAATTTAGCTAGTGGGCGACCATTACAAGTACTCACAACATTCACCTATTTGGGGTTTGGTTTAGTGTTACCTGGCAGACCTCTTTGTTGGCCAGAGTTTTATGCATTTGCGAGTTGCCCTAGCTGTTTTTCTAAGTTTTGAGTTGCTAGATGATTTTTGCGAACATCTGCAGCCAACTTGTCTTGGTCAGCCATGATATATTTTAGCATGTCCTCAACACTCATGTTTCCTGATTTGCCCATTTGTTGGTTCCACTGGCCTTGATTATTATAGTGTTGTCCACCTCCTTGTGGCCTGAATTGGGTCTTCCCTTGATGTTGATTCCCCAAGAAATGTTTTGGTGGTTTCTCCAATTTGGGTTGTAAGTATTACCATAGTTTGGTTGACCTCCACCACTTGGTGCATTACTCATGAAGTTCACAGACTCAGGATTAGCTACATAGTACTAGGCTACATGTTCACTACTTCCACACACCTCACACCACATTGGTTACTGTTGAACCATATTTACTGAAGCCTGCTGCTATTCCAATGCCAAATTATTAAAATGTGTGGTCATCATATTCTGCGTTGCTGAAATCTGTGTAGTCAGGATGTCATAGCATCAACTTCCAACATGCCCGCTTGTTTATGTACCACAGGCCTGGAGTTCCCTCCATTCTATTCAGAATTTCCTTGAGATATGCAATTAAGCAATGTATAAAGCTCATCATAGGTATTTTCCAGCACCTGTCCACCTACAACAGAATTAAGAAGAATTTTGATGTTGGGTTTTAACCCCTCAATGAAGGTATGGACCAACACCTCATTAGTTTGATAATGGTGAGGACAAATAATGAGTAAGGATTTAAACCTGTCCCAAGTTTGGTACAAATTCTCTCAAGATTTTTGTTTATAACGTAAGATTTCACTTCTCAACTTTTTTGTCTTCCCCGAAGGAAAGAACCTGATTAGAAACTTGTGAGTCAAATTATATCATGAAGTGATTGAATTTGGTGGTTCCAAATTCAATCACCGTTTTGCTTCCCCCAACAAAGAGAAGGGAAATAATGTCAGCCTCATATAATCAGGAGATACCCTAGTGGCATGTAAGTATCGCTGATCTCTAGAAAATTCTCAATGTGTAATTGGGGATCTTCATGAGGCCAACTAGCAAACTGCCCATTAGTGTGCAAAAGTTGCCCCATATTCTACTTCAACTCAAATCTACCTCCAGCCGGCGATTTCTAAATGTTAGAAGTAACATTCTCTGTGAGTGGGACGACCACATCACGCACTATCCTTGCTTCCATCTCTACATGCGCCTATTTAGGTGTCTCTATAGGTACCTTTTGTCCCGACTCTAGCTCAAATTGAGGCACATGATATTGCAGACCAACTCTTCGCCTTTTTTGATGTAAAAATCTTTCAGGCTCAGCTAGTGTCTCTAGAATCTCCCCACTTCTATCTAGTGTACTGTCTAAGTTACCTGCAAAATTTCATAGCTAAGATCAAGTTGTCAACACTAGCATAACTAATAGAGAAACTTCGAAAAGAACAAATTATTTCCTAATTTAAAGTCTTCGGCAATGGTGCCAAACACTTGTTGCTACCAAAGCGTACACAAGTGTACGCGGTCTTACAAGTAGTAAAATGACACTTTTCATAGCCGGATGGCCGAATCCAAAGGACTTTAATTAGGCTACTTATTCCTTTTCAGTGAACTAAACTAATCACGTTTGTTGTAATAAGTTGAGATATTTCTAATACTAATTTCATATATAAAGAAATGACTACTATTAAAAATAATTCAATGATTATGGGGATTAATTAGATTACGAGAGATTCCAGGGTTGTAGTACAAAGAAGTTCAGCATAATATTCTCCGCTTTTAGTATTTGATGGGTTATTTAATTACTGATTCATAGGGTTGATATTACAATTATTTTCTTCCGACCTCTACCTGCCTATCTTTATCGACAACCTAACTACAAAATTGAGCGAAGATAGGCATGTGTCAATAAAAATGCATTAAGTTATCTTCCTACTTCTTAACCAAATGTGGCATAGAGGTATGTGTCTCTAGCATTCTATATACGAATCACCCTAAGTTAACCCTAGCATGAACACATTCCCTACATTCTTTGTTCTATCTCCTATTCATCTTCCAAATTCATGGTAAACAATACATGTATTCTAATGCTGGCCAAATATTAAAATAGTAAAAATAAAAATGCAGAAGTAATTAGAATAAATAACCCATCATCAACAAAAATCAGATATTATTACACCATAACTTCGTAGCTACACAAAGTAAATTGTTTCATACAATTTAATGCTCAAAAGAAAGAAGAATAAAAGAAACCTACCACAAGCGTACGTACCCATACAAAAAGCCCTAAGGGTCTATTTATAGGATTTGGGAAGAAAATCTCTTTTTCCTTGCGGAACCCAGACTAATTTAAAATTGCAGAATTTTTTCGGAGACACAGTGGCGAGGCGTGCCCAGATAACGCCAGGAATACCCTTCTGTAGTTTTAGTTCTAGCGCAGCGCTAGCAGTGCGCCCGGCCAGGCCTTTAGTTCTTCAGGCTTTGGCGTGGCACGCCTACAGTGCGCCTGTGTCTGGCTTCAGTGGTTCAAGTGATGGGGTAGCATGGCTGCAATGCGCCTCAGTCCTGATTTTCCTTTTGATCTTCCTTCTTGTTCCTGTTCAGCTTGTACCACTATAATTTTTGCTTTTGAGTGATCAAATTTCTTCCAAAATTCTTGCATTCACTCAACACATACCTTAGCACAAACTTATCCTTCATTCACTTCAAAATAAACATTTAAGATATAAAATATTCTCAAAACAACTATCAAATATGGGCAAAGCAAGGCACATGGGCACATAAATGTGCTCAAGATCAGAAATCTTTGGGACACTATGGATGGAAAGGATCCATTGATGAAATTTTCACATACTTGATGATCCTTAGCTATGAAATTAGAAAGGAGACGTGAATCCTTGAAACCTAGCTTGACTTGGGAAAGAAGACCTTGGGAGAGTTCCTTGTTAGCCTTAGAGATTTTTGAGAGAATTAGAGAGATGGGGAGTGTTTGAAGGAATTGGATAATTATAGGTCATCTAAATTAACCCAAAATGACATAGGTTTAGGAGTTAAAAGAATATGAAATGTCCAAAATAAACCTGGATAAATTCTATTGAAGTGACCTTACGGACAAGACCTACGGTTTGTATTCTACGTATCGTCAAAGGCACTCGTAGAACCCGTGCACAACTATTAACGCTACTGAAATTGCAATCCATTCTTACGAACCAAGTCTACGGGTCGTAGGGACCATTCGTCTTGCATACTTCCAAAATTCTCAAAATCTTAGTCTCTCGTTCTCCCTCTACGAGCCATCCTATGACTCGTAGAACTTTCCATGATTTGTAGGACCTTCTCGTGGAACCTACCCTGAGTTACTGGAAATTGACACTTTTCAAGAGCCTTGCAACGACCCTTATTTACGGATCGCAGGGCCTTTCCTACGAGACCAATAGTGGGAAAGGTTTGGATTTTATATCCTTTGTTTATGAAACATGATAAAAGTTCAGTTACTGAACTTTTAACCAACAATTCCTTTTTAATGGATTCCTTCAAGAAATTTTAAAAATTAGAAAGAAAAAAAATGTCTCATAGAAGTAGAAATGGGGCGGGTTTAGAGTTAGGTGGGACGGGTGGGTTTATAAATATGCGGGACGGGGAGGATGTGGGACGGATTGAAGTAATTATTATCAAAATTAATGCAGGATGGGTTGTGGGTTTATGCTGATTTATATGGTATCAAATATGAACCCGCAGAAAATTAAATTTTTGTAATTAGTAAAAATCAAAGATATAAATTTTTATATTAAATTTCGACTTTAATTTTAACTTCTTTTAAAAAAAATTAAACTAGACAAATGTTAACTAGAGTTAATTAATGATTAAGAAATAATTATTGAAATGTTAACTAGAAACAATTAATTAGTTGTTGAGATGTTAAATAGTGAAAAATGAAAAACAATTATGATTTTATTTTGGGACAATTTTAAATATATACAATAAACTAATTAGTTTACAACATATATAGTCATATTTATTTACATAAAAAATAGGCATATATACACTCACTATACAATATAGATTACTTATACATGAGCTATACACTGAATATACATTGTGATACACTCAAAAATTGAATATATCTTGACTCTACATGAAATATATACTGATTATACATGCCTATACAACGAATGACCATTTTTTTGATAATTACTTTGACCAAATTGCCACTAGGTGTAATTTTCCCTTTTATTTTTTATATTAAAATCAATTAAAAAGGAAAAAGAATATAAAAATTTATGCGAGGTGTGTTTATGTGGAGCGGGTCTATATGGAGCAGGCCGGACAGGTTGAAAATGAAAAAAAAATTATGCAGGGCAGGTTAAAAATGAAAATAAAATTGTTATGATGGACGGTTTAAAAAATTTGCAGATTGAGCTAAACCCGCCCCACATCCGCCCCATTGTCATCCCTACATAGAAGGGGAAGAAACAGAGATTTTCGATACCAACTACCCCATTGAAGAACATTCATTCTACACTGAAATCAATTAACATCAATTCTTTAATAAATATTCAGGTTGGAGTCGTCTAAACTCCTTCATCATAAAAATGAAATAGTAAAAAAGAAAAAACATCAAGACACAACAACGACATTGAAGAACATTCACACACTTGAGCGCACACAAGACACAACGACAGGTCCTCTATTATCCAAATATGCCCATCTTAATCCAATCCACTCAGGCCCCTAATTTTTAGGTTGATCTAACTTAATTCGACTTAGATCAACTCTCCCATTTGACATTTGTAATATTTACTATATATCCAACCGATAAGTGGGAATAGCCATTAGATGTTGAGCTCTAGTCATAACTAAACCAAATTTCTCAGTCATGTCTAAATCATTTGGCATCATACCATTTGGTAGCTTCCAATCAAAACAATGAACCAATTGTGCTAGCACCAGGCGAACGGTTGTGAGGCCTAATTGTAATCCAGGACAACTTCTTCTGCCGGATCCAAACGGTAAAAGTTGAAAATTATGTCCACGAAGATCAATGTAGCTATCAATAAACCTTTCTGGCATGAATTTCTCAGGTTCTGGCCAAACTTTTGGATCTCTTCCAATAGCCCAAGTATTTACTAACAGTCTTGAACCTTTAGGTATATCAAAGCCATCAATTGTGCAATCTTCAATGGATTCATGAGGAATCAATAGTGGTGCAATGGGGTGAAGCCTAAAACCTTCTTTTATGACCATGTCTAAATACTCTAATTTTTCAAAGTCGGATTCATTCACCATTCTATTCATGCCAACTACTTGTTCCAACTCCTTTTGTAATTTCTTAATTACTTTTGGGTGCCTTAGAAGTTCAGAGAAAATCCAGTCAATTGATGTTGATGAGGTATCCATTGAAGCTATTAGCATGTCCTGCATTATTTTTCATTTGTTAAATTAATAAACATTCACATGTATGTTAAGTACATTATCATTTACTTTTACCTGGTAAATTTAAGAAATGCAAAACAAATCTGGAATACACATTAAGAGGAATGAAATTTTAACATACTTTTAAATAGAGTTTAAATTACATACACTATTAGTATAATATATTTTTTACATTATCAAGTCATTCCAAAGGATGTCTACACAGTCTCCTAAAAATGTGGAATTTATAATTTAAAAATAAGACAGATTACCTATTATATAAAAAATAAAGATGACCTAATAATATAAAAATTCTTTACAGTAATAACATGTATACAGTCGAATTTAATGAAAGTTATATAAGCAGTTGGTATAAAATAAATTTGAAGTGGGAATAACCATCAAATTTGTAGTAGCACAATTTTGTAACAACCTTCTTAGTAGTTATCAATATGCTAAATGATAAGTATAGGGTCCCATAGGATTTGCACCATTGTGGGAGACTATCAGAGCAGACATGTGAAGCAAATTTCTTTATCAAACTTTTTAAGCATAATAACTCTATATAGATATAATTTTTCTCATTATTTATAATGGTAAATTTAGATTTGTCATTATACAAGCGCTGTAGCGAATTATACAAATGCTATATCCACGAATTATTTGTATACCGAAATATACAAACACTACGAATTATATAGAGAATTATACAAACGATGTACACAAATTGTATAGCGAAATATATAAACGCTATACAAAAACTGTGAATTGTATAGCGAATTATACAAACGCTATACAAAAACTGTTAATTATATAGCGAATTATATAAACGCAATTGTATAGAGAATTATACAAATGCAGTACACAAATTGTATAGCAAAATATACAAACGAATTAAAACAAATCTTAGCAAAATATACCCACGAATAATAATAAAATGAAACTATACCCATATAGAATAATAAACTAGTAATGTTTATCATCTCGTATAATTTTCCCAATTTCTTATGCAGAGTTGTGGATCCTCAAACAACTACTTTAAGTATTCATAACTAGATTCTAAACTTAATATTTATATATATTCAATAAATTTTTAAAATATAAATACATTATTGTTTGAAAAAAACTACTGAGTTCGATTGAATCTACAGCCGAGCTTCTAAATCCGCCCCCGACTACAATGGACCAAATTCAAATGCATTAATATTTCCTTGTTCCATGTCTTTATCTATTGTCTTATAATAATATGGAGACAATGCGAAAGAATTGATATACTATCAAGTTGCCCGAAGATATTTATAAGTAATTCTAAATAAAAGTTTTCTACCAAAAAAATTCTAAATAAAAGTGAAATTAATTGTGGTCCTCAAAATACAAGAAGTCACCTATTATAACAATAAAAATGATGAGCTAGTGAAAATCTTCTTATACCTTGGGTAACTATTAGTTAAACTCAACTAAAATTAACTTGCAATTCTATTTATTTTATGATGAATCATACCAGCAAAATAGCTTTCACATGGCGACGATCAAACTCAAATTCAGATTGGCCAGATTGCATGATATTCATCATAGTATCAACAATATCTTTGGTTTGCTTCTCCTCTTTGTAATCTTGAACATGTTCATCAATCACTCTCTCTAAAAATTCATCAAAAATCTTTGCCAATTCCTTCATACGACGAACAACTCCCTGCAAATCAAACACATTAAGAAAGGGGAAAAATTCACCAATGTTTGGTGTTGCTGCTAAAATCAAAGTCTCTTGAATCACATATTTAAAACCCCTTTCATCAAATTCATCATCCATGTATTTCTTTCCAAATACCATTAAACAAGCCATGTTGGCATTTAGTGTAGCAAGTTTAGCACTAATATCAACTTCAACACAACTAGAAGCTGCCCGATTGATAAAAGTTACAAAATTTGTAACTTCTTGTTTTCTCATTTCTTGAAATGAATTGATCTTGAGAGTACTAAGCAATTCTAACGTGCACAATTTTCTCATATTTCGCCAATAAGGTCCATATTTTCCAAATGTCAAATTTCTTTGATCGTAGGCGATGAATTTAGCAGCACTATTATTTGGTCGGCTCGCAAAAACAAGATCATGATTTTTCAAGAATTGTTCAGCAGCATGAGGAGATGAAGCAACAATTACAGGAACTAGACCAAATCTCATGCTCATTATGGAACCATATTTTTTGGCTATTTGATGAAGATCTTGGTGGACATTTTTGCCAATCATATGAAGATTTCCTATAATTGGAAGCCCTTTTGGGCCAGGAGGGGGGTTTTTCTTTTTTTTTCATGAATTTGTAGTGTAATTCTTGAAGAATGTATAACACTGCAAGTAGTGCAAGAACTTGTAAGAATATTAAAGCCATGGATATGGATTTTTTTTTTTTGCTTGCTAACGTGCAAATATTTATTTATAAAGAAGTCACGAGTGATGGCAGTGGAATTAATGAATTTTCTTGGTCTTGTGTTGAAATATCTACCATATTAATTGTTGTGGTCCATCTTAAGTTGTCTGTGACAATACAAACAAACAAAAAAGAAAATGACGAAGAGAAAAAGAAAACACAATGAGACTATAAGAGAAAAAGAAGTTATAACTAGACCACTTAACATAATATCTAAATAAAAATACCATTTCAATTAATTATAAAAATTCTTTTTTTCTTCTCTATTAATATTCGGATACATCACGACTTATGTATCATATTTATGTTTTAGTTATCAAATACATTATAAATTTGTTTGTGTACAATAAATCTGATACAAATGTTATTGTTGATACATAACCCCAATTATTTGAAGCCTAAATTAGTGTGAATCTAATTTATTGTTATGTACCCCAATACACAACTATGTATCTTTGTTATGTATCGGATGAAATAGCATTGTATCCGCGAGTTTTGAAAAATTCAAAATTATTGTAATTTAAAAAACCTTTGAGATAGAATGTAATTAGGGCTCAAATTGTTGAGATTTTCTATATTTTATACTAAAAAATAGTGAAACGACAAAAATCTTATAGGAAGAAAAGACAATAGTCTCTTAGGAATTTTGAATTTCATAAGCTTTAAGTGAGTAAAAGTGGCATTTTAGGTTAACCGGAGCTACGAGGCTCGGAAAGAAATTTCATCGATTCCAGAGCTTCGGAATGGGGAAATTGGTCAAGCATAATTCACGGAATCAGAACTAGGGCTATAATGAAGAATTGAGGTCTTGAGTTGGGGATTTGATGAATTTTAGGCCAAGTCTTGACTTTGGTCAACTCTTGGAGTTACGATGCTCGGAATGGAATTTCGATGACTTTGTTGGATTAGGGGGATAGTTTCTGATCTAGAAGAAGTGTTGTTAAAATTTTAGAGGTCCTGAGCCCATTTTGGTATTTGGGGGGCCTAAGTTACTTTAATTGTGACTTTTAAAATTTTGGGTCAAGAAGACCTCAAATTCGAATTATGATTGTTCCATTGTGTTCGTAACGTCGAAATTAATATAGTAGTATATAAGGTTTGTGTGCTTGGGATTCCGAACGAATCCCGAGGGTTGATTTCGAGAATTGAGATTTAGTGTTTTTGTTGTTGTTTGCTGTTATCTTGTGCCTGAAGCATTGTTCTTTGCGATCACATATGCTTAGTCATGATCATGAAGCGTAAGCTCGATCAGTCATCGTGATCGCATGGGCATTTTCGCGACCGCGAGGGTCGATTAAATGAGTTGAGCCATTGCCCCTACACGATTGCGAGGTACTGTTCATCGCGATCCCGAAGGATAAAATGTGTCTGAAAAATGTTTAATCCCTAAATCATTAATTAGACCTCATTTCCTCCATTATTGGACCTTAAGGAGCTCGGGAGGGACGATTCTTCAGAGAGTTTCGAGGGATATTGGTTGGGTAAGTCCTTTTATCATGATTTCATGTTTTTCCCTCAATTATGTACTGATTTTAGCTTGGATTTGAGATTTTTGATTGAGAAAGTTTGGAATTTTTCAAGAGGCTAAAGTTTTAATGTTTTGATGATTTTTAGTTGGTTTTAAGTCCAAATTCAATTCCGTTTTCACTAATAGTTTCTAAATACCTCAAAGATCATTTTCATGTGAAAATTTCCAGATTTTCCTTTCATTTTAAAATTTTGGTATTTCGGGTTGTTTGGGTCAGTTTTGGGCTCGGTTTAAAATATCGAATTGGGTATCATTAGACTCGTATTCTTATTGGAATTGCTTATTTGAATAGATTATCGTAATTTGAAACATCGGCATAAGGGTAAAGCTAAGATTGCGGCGTAGTTCGAGATTGAAATCGATGCAAGTGAACTTATAAATCTATGTCTAAGCTTGTAGGATCATGTATTCGTCTTTTACATATTTACAAGTGACTAAAAGTGGTTTTGAGGATTAGTTGAGGTTAATTGATGTTTGAATAGATTTATATGGAAATAAGGGGGTAATAGATGGCAAATGAGAAGATTTATACATGTTGTGTTCGATATAAGTTGATACTTGATTTATCATGAATATTTGAATATACTGTTGTGATATGAGTTGATATTTGACTTATCACCGATATTTGAATCTACTGTTGAAATATGAGTTGTGATTTGTTGATACTATTATTCCATCATTGTATTTTATATGGACATTGCCTATTTGCATTGGTTCTGATACTTTGAGATGGAATTTGATTTGATTATTATGCCGAAGAAAAATTGTTCCAGTGAGAAATGATTTATGCCAAAGGAAAATGGTTCTGACGAGAGATGAGTTATGGTGAAGGAAAATGGTTCTAGTGGATATATAGTGTATGTGTGGCCCCCATTGGTTAAGGCCTCCTAGTCACTGGATGTGTAGTATTTAGGATAGACATGCATCACTATATGTGACATTTCATTACATCATAAATTTTTGCCATTTTGGACTGTTTTACCCCTGCTATCCCTTTGATCTGTACTATTGTCTGTTGAGATTCTATTTAATACTTGAGTTGTACTATTGTGAAGACTTATATGTATACTTATATTGTACTATTAGAACTGTTAGACTAGGCTGATTTTCATGCAGGTTGTAGTCTAGGGGTTGGATGGTATAACAGGAGTATGTGTGTCTTATTAGCTTAGCATAGTCTTAGTTGTTCGCTTGCTGAGTACCGTGTCGGTGGTACTCATCCTTACTATCTATACTTGTGTAGGTTCTGAGCCCGGACAGTGATCCCATTCTCTCATTTTCCATCCGCGGCTTACTGGGGAGATTCGAGAGGTAGTTGTTGATGCCGTCCATCTGTCCTATTCTTCTTTATCTTTTACTTTGATCTATTTGAGATACAAAGGTTGAGACTTGTATTTACTTCAGTTTCTTACTTTAGAAGGCTTGTATATATGACAACCAATCCTTAGAGAAAATTTTATAATGATTAAGACTTCCGCTTTTGACTTTTAAATTGCTTATTTTAAACTATTTCTGCTTTTATTTCCACATTTAGTGGGTTAGGCTGACTTGTCCGGTGAAAAATGATAAGTGTCATCACACCCGAATATCGGATCATAACAAATAGTATCGTAGCCTTAGGTTCATAGGTCTCATGTGTACAAGTCAAGTCTAAGTAGAGTCTCGAAGATCTATACAAGGACATCTATACTTATCTTCGAGAGGCTATAAAGACTGTTAGGAAAACTTCTATTATTCATTCTTCTTATGGTGTGAGGTTATTATCGTAGTTTGAGTGTTGCATATTATTTTGACAAATGCCGAAGGCTAGATCTACAACTGTTGGTAGATGGGAGGTAGTCTCCTAGATTGATGTCGAGACCCCAGCTTAGGGGTAAAGGTAGAGGCCGAGCTAGAGGCCATAGGCATAGACCGGTTGTAGGTAGAGGCCCTGTTCGAGGTCAGGCTAGAGAGGCTTCTCTAGAGCCACGTGTTGAGATTGGTGGAGACCAGGTCCTTCCCGAGGTCATAGCGCCATTATTTCAGGATACTTTGTTGAGGATGTTAGAAGTGCTACAGGTCCTTACTCAGGGTGTTGTAGGTACGCCACAGGGTTCACAGACTAGAGTTGGAGTACAAACTCTGGAGCAGCATCAACATTCCATGGTTCAGGGTCCGATGGGTCAACCACCCGTGGGTCCTATAGTTGATAAGAATGGAGCACAGTGAGAGAGAGCTCCAGATGTACCCACAATTGTGATGAAAGACGATGAGTTGAGGATTAGGCTGTAGGATATTCCTAAGATAACTTTTCTGACCTGTTATAGCCATTATGAGTTTTTGGTTATATAATTTAGGATGACTAACGCCCCGACAACGTTCATGGAGTTGATGAATGGGGTGTTTTGTCCATATCGAGACTCTTTTGTGATTGTATTCATTAATGACATCTTGGTGTATTCTAAGATAGAAGAGGACCATACTTGTCATTTGAGATCGGTGCTTCAGAAGTTGAGAGAGCAGAAATTATATGTAAAATTCTCTAAATGCGAGTTTTGTCTTGATTCGGTGGCATTTTTAGAGCATGTAGTATCTAGGAAGGGTATTAGGGTGGATCCGACCAAGATTGAGGAAGTTAGAGGTTAGACTAGACCTACTACTCCTACCGAGATTTAGATTTTTATGGGATTGGCTGATTATTATGGGTGTTTTGTGCAGGGTTTCTCCACCATCACAGATATTTTGACTGGACTGACTCAGAAGGTTGTGGATTTCCATTAGTCCGATGAGTGTGAGGTGAGATTTCAAAATCTCAAGACTTTGTTGACTTAAGCTCCTGTATTGACCCTACCCAAGAAGGGTGTGGACTTCACCGTGTATTGTGATACTTCTAGTATTGGTTTAGGTGGGGTCCTGATGCAGAAAGGAAAGGTAGTTTCCTATGAGTCTAGATAGTTAAAGGCTCATGAGAGAAACTACCCTACACACGACTTAGACTTGGCAGCGGTTGTGTTTGTGTTAAAGTTGTGGCTTCATTACCTATATAGGGTACATTATGAGGTATTCATCGATCACCGGAGTCTTCAATACATCTTCAATCAGAGAGATCTGAACTTGAGATAGCACAGAGGGCTAGAGCTACTGAAAGACAATGACATGACTATCTTGTATCACCCGAAAAAGACCATTATTGTGGTCGATGCTTTGAGTAGGAAGGCTCCTAGTATGGAGAGAATTGTGATGATTAGTATTTATAGGAGGCCATTGGCTAGAGATGTTCAGAGGTTAGCCAATAGCCTTGTCTGATTGCGAGTTTCTGAGGAGGGTGGAGGATTTATTACTTCTATTAAGGCCCTCTCTTCCTTAGTTATTCAGATTAGGGAGAGGCAGTTTGATGATAAAAAGTTATGTCCCATTTGAGACAAGGTGTTGAAGGGTGAAGCCAAGGAGGCTAGACTTGATTTAGAGGGTGTCTTGAGGATTGAGGGTCGAATTTATATGCCCAAGGTGGGTGATTTGATCAGATTGATTATAGAGGAGGCTCATTATTTAAGATACTCTATTCCTTCGGGTGCGGCAAAGATGTATCATGATCTTAGCCAGCACTATTGGTGGTGTGGGGTGAGAGAAACATTACAAAATTCTCTTCCAAGTATTTAACTTGCCAGCAGGTTAAGTGTGAACACCAGCGGCCTAGGGGTGTGAGTTAGAGGATGCTTATTCCCATTTAAAAGTGGGAAATAATCACCATGGACTTCATTATGGATTTTCCCCCCACCGTGGATGGTTATTATTCTATATGGGTGATGGTTGACATACTGACCAAGTCCGCCTATTTTATTCCAGTTAAGGTGAAGTACATGGCTGATAGGCTAGCCCAGTTGTATATCTGTCAAATCATTCGGCTCTATGGAGTCCCAGTATCTATTATTTTAGATCGGGGTTTAGTGTTCACGTCTCACTTTTGGAAGGCTTTACAAGAAGTCCTGGGCACTAGGCTTGATACGAGTACCACTTTTCACCCATAGACTGATGACCAGTCCGAGCGAATGATTCAGGTGTTGGAGGATATGCTCTGAGCTTGTGTTATTGATTTTGGTGCTAGGTGAGATCAACATTTTTCCTTAGCAGAGTTTTCCTACAACAACAGTTATGATTCTAGCCTTGATATGGCCCCATTAGATGCATTGTATGGTAGGAGGTGTCGATCTCCTATTAGGTGGTTTGATTTAGTAGAGATGGATTCTCTAGACATAGATTTTCTTAGGGATGTTATGGAGCAGATTCGTATGATTCAGGGTAGACTCTTGACTGCCTATAGTAGGCAAAAGAGTTATGCAGATAAGAGAGTTTGACCTTTGAAGTTCATGGAGGGTGACCATGTGTGGCTCCGAGTGTCACCCATGAAGGATGTGATGCGGTTTAGGAAGAAGGGAAATCTTAGACCTCGGTTCATTGGCCCTTATGATATTTTGGGGCGAGTGGGAGAGATGGATTATAAACTGGCCTTTCCACCTAACTTGTCAGTTGTGCATCTGTTATTTCATGTTTCCATTCTTTGGAAGTATGTTACGGACGTGTCTCTTGGTCCAGATTTGATAGTTGAGGAGGAGCCCATAACCATTCTTGAAAATTAGTTCAGTAAGCTTAGGACAAAAGAGATAGTTTTAGTGAAGGTCTTGTGGAAGCACCGTACAGTTGGAGAGGCTACTTTGGAGATGAATTTTGATACGTGTTCCCGATACCCACAACGTTTTAAGACTTCAGGTACTTTCTTTACTTTATGTTCGAGGATGGACATTGTTTTTAGTGGTGGATGATGTAATGACTCTGAAGGTCATTTTTTTGAAATAACTATTTACCCCTCCCTCTAGTCTCCCCGAGTCTTTTCTGGTTTGTATTGAGTGATGATTTTGGGAAAAATTTATGAAAAGGTTCGGTTTTGAGAATTTTGAATTTCATAAGCTTTAATTGAGTAAAAATTGCCTTTTAGGTCAACTAGAGCTACAAGTCTTGGAATAGAATTTCATCGATTCCAGCAGTTCTGGAATGGGAAATTGGTCTAGGAAAGTTTACGGAAGCAGAACTTGGGCTACAACAAAGAATTGAGGTCTTGAGTTGAGGATTTGATGAATTTTAGGTCAAGGTTTGACTTTGATCAACTCTCAGAGTTCCGAAGTCGGAATGAAATTCCGACGACTCTGTTGGATTCGGGGGATGATCTTTTGTCTAGAAGAAGTGTTAGTTGAATTTTTAGAGGTCTCAAGCCCATTTTGGTATTTTGGAGGTCTAAGTTAGTTTAGTTGCGACTTTTTGAGTTTTGAGTCAAGGAGATCTTGAATTCAAATTCTAATGGTTCTATTGAGTCCAGAATGTGGAAATTAGTATAGTAGCATATAAGATTTGTGTGCTCAGGATTCCGAACGAATCTTGAGGGTTGATTCCGAGAATTAAGACTTAATATTTTTGCTGTTATCTGGTTTCTAAAGCTTTGTTCTTCGCGATCGCGTAAGCTTAGTCGCGATCGTAAAGCGTAAGCTTGATCAGTCATTACGATTGTATGGGCATTGTCACGATGGTAAGGGTCAATTAAATGAGTTTACACGTTGATGCAATCACAGTTGACCCTCTGTGATCGTGAGGTACTATTCATCGCGATCTTGAAGGGTAAAATGTGCCTGAACAATGTTTAATCCCTAAATCGTGAATTAGACCTCATTCCCTCCATTGTTGGACCTTAGGGAGCTCGGGAGGGACGATTCTTGAGAGATTTGCAAGGGATATTGCTGGGTAACTCCTATTATCATGATTTCATCTTTTTTCCCTCAATTATATACTGATTTTAGCTTGGATTTGAGGTTTTTGAATGACAAAGTTTGGGGTTTATCAAGAGGCCAAATTTTTTAATGTTTTGATGATTCTAAATTGGTTTAAGTCCAAATTCAATTCCGTTTTCACTAGTTTTTAAATACCTCAAGGATCATTTTTATGTGAAAATTTCTAGATTTCCCTTTCGTTTTAAAAATTGGGTATTTTGGGCTGTTCGGGTCAGTTTTGAGTCCGGTGTTAAAATATTGAATTGGGTATCGTTAGACTCGTAGTCTTATTGGAATTGTTTATTTGAATAGATTATCTTGATTCGGACCGTCAGCATAAGAGTAAAGCTCAGATTCCGATGTAGTTCAAGGTTGAAATCAATGCAAGTGAATTTCTAAACCTATATCTAAGCTTTTAGGATCATGTATTCGTGATTTACATATTTACAAGTGACTAAAAGTGGTTTTGAGGATTAGTTGAGGTTAATTGATGTTTGAATAGATTTATATGGAAATAAGGGGGTAATAGATAGAAAATGAGAAAATTTATACATGTTGTGTTCGATATGAATTGATACTTGATTTATCGTGGATATTTGAATATACTGTTGTGATATGAGTTGATATTTGAATTATCGTGGATATTTGAATATACTGTTGAGATATGAGTTGTGATTTGTTGATATTATCATTCCATCATTGTATTTTATACGGACATTGCCTATTTTCATTGGTTCTGATACTTTGAGATAGAATTTGATTTGATGATTATGCCGAAGTAAAATGGTTCCGATGACAAATGATTTATGCCAAAGGAAATTAATTCCGGCGATGTCGAAGGAAAATGATTTCGGCGAGAGATGAGTTATGCCAAAGGAAAATGATTCCGGCGGACACATGGTCTATGTGTGGCCCTCATTGGTTCTGGCCTGCTAGTAAGCAGATATGTATCATTTAGGATAGACATGTATCACTATATCTGACATTGCATTGCATTTCATTACATCATACATTTTTACCATTTTGGATTGTTTTCCCCTGCTATCCCCTTGTTATGTATTATTGTCTGTTGAGATTCTATTTGATACTTGAGTTGTTCTGTTTTGACGACTTATATGTATATTCATAATATACTGAGACTGTTAGATTGGGTTGATTTCTGTAAAGGTTGTAGTCTGGAGGTTTGATGGTATGACATGAGTACGTGTGTCTTATTAGCTTAGCTTAGTCTTAGTTGTTCGCTTGCTAGATATTGTGTCGGTGGTACTCAACCTTGCTATCTACACTAGTGTAGCTTCTGATCCCAGACAGTGATCCCATTCTCTCATTTTCCATCCGTGGCTTACTGAGGAAATTCAAGAGGTAGTTGTTGTTGCCGATCATCTTTCTTATTCCTCTTTATCTTTTACTTCGATCCATTTGAGATACAAGTGTTGAAATTTGTATTTACTTTAGAAGGCTTATACATGTGACAACCAATCCGTGGGGGAAATTTTGTAATAATTAAGACTTCTGCTTTTGACTTTTAAATTGCTTATTTTAAACTATTTTCGCTTTTACTTTCACATTTAGTGGGTTAGATTGAGTTATCTGGTGGGAAAGGATAAGTGTAATCACACCCGAATATTGGGTCGTGACAATGCAACACTCAAGATAATTATAAGCAAACATTTTATTTTTAAGGCCAAATTCACCGGTGATCCTTAAAGTTGACATCAAATTTTATTTAGCTATTTTAACTAGACATATTCATTTTAGACACCTCATTTAGGATTTTGCTGTGTCATTTTTGACTTTTTTTTGACATGCCAAAGTGTATGTGATACACTCAATAATAACGTGTAAAATGCTTTATTCAACCATTTTTTAATTTTATTTTGTCTTCTTCTTCTCTATTTCTTAGGCCACTATCTCCCACCATTTTTTCAAGCTTAAACTCCTTCAATGGAGGACGATTTTTTTATTCAAATTCTTTTTCAAGTCATTTTTTTCTTCATCATTGTATTGATTTTCTAAATCTACCATCACCTCTCTCCACCTTTTTCGCCGGAAAAATGAATATCAACCCCCATACTTTATATTTTGTTTCTCTCTTTATTTTTTCCTCTGTATTTTTTTCTTCCCACAAAACAACACTAAAAAGAAAAAACGAATAACAATGAAAAATAAAAGAAAAGAATAAATTTTATAAAAAGCACAAAAGAGTTTTTTTAGTGTAATGAAAAAAGACGATTTCCAATGGAAAAGAAGGGTAAGGTACCATAACTGCTCTCCACCTTTTTATTGAAAAAAATAAATATCAACACTTATATTTTATATTTTTTTCTTTCTTTCTCTCCCTCCCTCCTCCCAGGTATATAAGATAGTGAGCATTATGGGGGACGTTGAAAGAGAAAACGGAGTTGGCGTCTTACCAACTCAAGGGTGTTGCTCAAGTTTGGTACACTTAATGGAAGTCGGAGAGAATAGACGAAGGTCCTACTGAATGGGAAACCTTCAAACTTGCTTTCCTTGATCGTTTTTTCCCTCTTGAACTACGGGAAGATAAAGTGTTTGAGTTCATAAATCTTTTACTAGGAATTATGGAAATGAGGGATTATGCCCTCGAGTTCACCAAGCTCTCCAAGTATGCTCCTTCATTGGTTGCCGATCCATGTGCCCGAATGAGTTAATTCATATCGGGGATATCTGACCTGGTTATTAAAGAATGTCGTACTACCATGCTTATCAAGTAAATAGATATATCTTGGGTCATAAATTTTGCCAAGCAAATTGTGGAAGAAAAACTCAACGAGATGAGAATGAGAGATTCCAAGAGAGCCTGATATGAAGGTGGATTCTCAAATGCTATGTTAGGTTGTAGTAGTGGCCGTTATCAACAAGTGCAAGGTTCCAAAAAGAAATTCGTTAATGATAGGGTGCCATAACCTAAGTCTCAAGGAGGACGTGTGAATGCTACTAGCCCTTCATTTCCCAATTGTGCAAAATGCAGGAAGAATTATGAAGGGAGATGTTTGATTGGGATGGGTGCTTGCTTTGGATATGGAAAAATGGGCCATAGGAAATTCGAGTACCCTCATGTTACCAACAAGGCTAGAGAAGGTCGTTCTCAAGGCCAAGTTGCTCAAGTGTCCAAGTTTCACAAGGTGCCCAAGTTCAACCTAAGGGTGGTCAGCGCAACAACCGATTCTATTCTATTCATAGTAGACAAGAAGTAGAGGAGACTCCCGATGTTGTTACTGGTATGTTATGGGTCTTTCACTATGATGTTTATACCTTGCTTGATCCGGGTGAAAATTTGTCTTTTATTAATCCTTATGTGGGGATGAGGTTTGATGTTAGCCCTGAAATATTGATAGAGCCTTTTTTCATTTACACTCTCATATGTGAGTCGGTGATGGATAAAAGAGTCTATAGAAATTATCCCATGTCAGTTTTGCATAAAATTATCCCTTGTGATCTTGTTGAACTTGACATGATCGATTTCGACATTATTCTTGGTATGGATTGGTTACATGTCTCTTATGCATCCATTGATTGTAAAACCCGTAGAGTCAAGTTTCAGTTTCCTAATGAGCCTATTCTAGAATGGAAGGGTAATGATTAAGTGAATAATGGCCGATTCATTTCATGTCTTAAGGCCCAAAAAATGATTTCCAAGGGTTGCATCTACTATCTAGTATGAGTTAGGGATGTTGATTTCGAGACTCCTACTCTTGAGTCATTTTTAGTTGTAAATGAATTTCTAGAAGTTTTCCCCGAAGATCTCCTGGCATTCCTCCCAAAATGGAAATTGACTTCTACATAGATCTCCTTCCCGACACTCAACCTATTTTTATTCCTCCTTAGTGTGTGGCTCCGGCGGAACTTAAGGAGTTGAAACAACAATTAAATGATTTGTTGGATAAGGACTTTATAAGGCTAAGCATTTAACCTTGGGGTGCTCCCATGTTGTCTGTTAGGAAAAAATATAGGTCACTCCGAATGTGTATATATTATCGGCATTTGAACAATGTCACAGTTAAGAATAAGTATTTCATACGAAGGATTGATGAATTATTTGATAAACTTCAAGGAGAAAGCTACTTTTCAAATATTGACTTCCGATTGAGTTATCATTAACTCCGAGTGAGGGAGTACGACATTCCAAAAATGACCTTTAGAACTCAGATGGTTATTTTGAATTTTTGGTTATGTCTTTTGGACTAATGAATGCCCCTGCAGCTTTTATGGATTTGATGAACAGGGTGTTCAAGAAATACTTGGATATGTTTGTGATTGTCTTCATTGATGATATTTTGATTTACTCACGGAGTTAGGAGGAGCATGCCAATCATTTAAATATTGTGTTGCAAATTCTCAAGGATCGTCAGTTGTATGCAAAGTTTATCAAATCTGATTTTTGGATAAGGTCAGTTTCTTTCCTTGATCACATTGTTTCTAAAAAAGGAATTGTGATTAATCCAAAGAAGATCAAGGAAGTTAAGAATTGGCCTAGACCATTGAGTCCTTATGATATTCAAAGTTTCTTGGGCTTAGTCGGTTATTATAGATGATTTGTAGAGGGTTTATCTTTTATTGAATTACCCTTGACTTCTTTGACTAAAAAGGGATTGAAATTCCAATGGTCCGAGGCATGTGATAAAAGCTTCCAAGAGTTGATGGATAGGCTTACCTCCGCTCTGGTGTTTACTTTATTGGAAGGTTCCAATGATTTTACTGTGTATTGTGATGCTTCACGAGTGGTTGAGTTCTAATGCAAAATGGTAAAGTGATAGCTCATGCTTCTAGGCAACTCAAAGTGTCTGAGAAGAATTACCCAACTCATGACTTGGAGTTGGTAACATGGTAACCATATTTACCTTACCCGGATGGTATAGCACACTATATCATAATTCTTCAACAATTCAAGCCATCTCAATTATCGAAGGTTCAAGTCCTTTTGAGAGAACACATATTGCAAACTCTTGTGATCGGTGAAAACATCTACAACAACAATAATAACCCAGTGCAATCCCACAACGTAGGGTCTGGGGAGGGTAAAGTGTACAGACCTGACTCCTACCAATGTAGGATGGCTGTTTCCGAAAGACCCTCGGCTCAATTGGGTGTGCGATTGGTTGATTCGGAAGCTGGTGGTATTAGTGTGAAAATTGGTTCTGAATTATCTCTTGTGGAAGATGTAAAAGCAAATCAAGATATTGATCCTGCTTGGGTTGAATAGAAGAAAGCGGTTTTCAAAAAATCCATTTCCCAAGGGGAGATGGGGTTTTAAGATATCAAGGATGATTGTCTGTTCCAAATATTGGTGGCTTGAAATAAATGACATTGTCTGAAGCTCATAGTTCACGGTATTCTACTCATCCCGATTCCACAAAGATGTATCGAGATTTGAGAGAAGTGTATTGGTGGAATGACATAAAGAAGGATATTGCAGAATTTCTGCCTAAGTGTCCTAATTGTCGACAAGTCAAAGTTGAACATCATAAATCAGGAGGTTTGGTTTAAGACATTGAGATTCCTACCTGGAAGTGGGAAGCCTTGAATATGGACTTTGTTATTCGTTTTCCTCGTACTAGTAGGCAGCATGATTCTATTTGGGTGATTGTTGACCGAATGACTAAGTCGGCTTATTTTTCTCCCGGTTAAGACCTCATATTCAGCCGAGGACTATACTAGGTTGTATATCCAAGAGTTGGTCAAGATCCATGGTGTTCTATTATCCATCATTTTAGATCTAGGTACTCAGTTTACATCCTAGTTTTGGCAATCTTTCCAAAAAGGTCTTGGTAACCAGCTGAAGCTAAGTACAATATTTTATCCACAAATAGATGGTCAGGCTAAACGTACCATTCAGAAATTAGAGGATATGTTGAGAGCATGCATGATCAACTTTAAAGAAAATAGGGATGACCATTTGTTGTTAATAGAGTATGCTTATAATAACAGTTATCACTCTAGCATTGAAATGGTTTTATTTGAGGCTTCGTAAGGTAGGCGGTGTAGATTCCCTATCGATTGGTTTGAGGTAGGTGAAGTTACTTTGTTAGGACCTGAGTTGGTATTTGAGGCTATGGAGAAAGTTAGAATCATTAGATAAAGATTAAAATTAGCCCAAAGCTGACAAAATTTCTATTCGGATGTGAGGAGAAGGGAACTTGAATTTGAAGTTAATGATTTGGTTTACTTGAAAATTTTACCCATGAAGGGTGTGATGCATTTTTGTAAGAAAGAGAAGCTAAGTCCCCGTTATATTGGCCCATATCATATTTTGTGGCAAATTGATAAGGTGGCTTATGAGTTGGATTTGCCTTCAGATTTGGCATCGATTCATCTGGTGTTCCATGTGTCATTATTGATGAAGTTTGTTGGTAACCCTAGTTATATTATGCCATTAGAAAACATTGAGGTCAAAGAGAGTCTTTCTTATGAAGAGGTTCTAGTTGAAATCTTGGAGCGGTAAGTTAGAAGGTTGAGGAACAAAGAAATAGCTTTAGTTAAAGTGTTATGGAGGAATCAAGAGGTTGAGGGTGCTACATGGGAGGACGAAGCCGATATGATGTCCCGATATTATCATCATTTTCCTTCTATTCGTAGTTGAGGTACTTAGATACTTCATGATCCAACTAGCCCAAATCATGAATTTCAGTTGTTTCATATGCATTCATGTCCATGAAATAAGTTTTTAAGTTAAGTTTTTGCTTAAGATTAAGGATTTCATATTGTATGCATTATCGAGATGTGTTGCATTCATATTGGACGGTTATGTTCCTTTCCTATTTCATTCATGCTAGGTTGAGTCCCATTCAAGGATAAATGTTCCCAAGGGGGATATATGTAAGACTACAGAATTTAGAAAGTCAAAAAACTAGGATCAAAACATGAAAATTTAGAAACCTACATTTTCGGCACTAGGTGATGACCAAGAAAGGCCATCACGAGCCGTGGTGAGCACAATGCCTCATGGCTAGCCATCGCGGTGGTAGTCCTGAGGTTCCGTCCTGTAGGTTGAGGTCCATGATAGGACACCATGAACCGTGGTGAGAACCATGGTTGTGGTAACCCCTCTCCTAAGACCTTAGAAATGGATCCCAAGGCAAGGACCACGATCGACCACCACGGTTCATGTATCTCTTCACGGACCTTGATGAGTTCCATAATGGTCACTCCTACAGGCCACCATACAGATCCTGCACCACGACCATGGTTTATGGATCGTGGTTCCCTCCATAAATTGTGAAGGGTTCCATGGAGGAAGTTCAAAACCTTTTCTCTGCAAACTCCCAGATTGTAATCCCAAGTCTATCACGGACACCACCACGAGCGAGCTGTTATGAGAATTACAAACCATGATTAGTCCTCCATGGTGAGTCCCAGTTACAGTTTAATGAGGGATAATTCGGTCATTTACCTGTTCTTTTATTAATATATGTGGATGTGTTTAGGACTAGATTCATTACGAAATGGTCCTAAATACTCCTTAACCTATTCTTTTCCGTCATTAATTTCCAATCAACTTTAAGACTTGTCTCTCAAGGTTCATTCAAGGATCATCTTGTTTATAAATCTTGGCTAGGGTTTCTTCAAGTAAAAGTCTTTTTTTCAATTCTAAGGTCAAATTCATTCAAGGTATGTAGGGATTGATCCATGGGTCCATTTCACCCATGGAGTCCCAAGGTTTCTACTCAAAATCTCATGAATTTTAATTGGGTTTGTAACCCTAATTTGATGAATTGCATTGGGTTGTTTAAATTATATTTTAAATCATTATACATGACAACTATAAGTATGTTTCTACAGGAGTTACATGACTTTTAAGTTGAATCATGATTGTTCATGCTTGAAGCCTATTTTCAATGATGATATTATGAAGTATGATTATGAATCCAATGATTATAAGGTATTATCATGGTTTCCATTCAAATTGACTACATGCATGACTTTTACTCTAAATTCAAGTATGAATTATGATCATGAATTACAAGAATGTTCAAGTTATGAATTTCATGCAAGTTATGAAGGAAGGTGACTTAGGGACCTATGTGATGACCTAGGACCTAGTTATATGAATTATGAAATTATGATTTGTGATAGTGAAAGGCCAATACTCACATTGTAATTATATTATGAAATAAGCTATTCTATGAATTATGAAGTTTATGAACAAGTTATGATATATTCTAAGTATGATTACTATGTTATGTATTCCGTGGGATTTGACTTAGCATCGAGTGGACTTGAGGTGGGGGCCCTACTAAAAGCCTTAGTAGAAGCCTCAAGTCTCTTAAACTACATGTCACCGTAGGTTGCCTTCATGTCTTAGCTAGTTGATCCATATATAGAGTATGTACATGACTCACCTAGAGGGGTAGAGTCTACCTTGGCAAGTAGATTCCCATTTCTTCGATTGTACAGGTAGACATCGGGATTCCATGTTATATCTCACATGGTCTTAGTATTAGTTATGGTTCTATACCACATATGAATGATCTCTTATGTACTTTCATGATCTCAACTACCTTTTAAAATACTTTGCTCATTATGATTTTCTCATGACTTTACTTATATCACCTTACCATGTTCTTTTCTTGATCATTGCATCTCATGATTTATGTTGCATGTAATACTCTCATACTTAGTACATTCAAAAGTACAAATACGTATTTGTTTCCTATATTGTCTCATAATGTAGGGGCTAAGGATCTCACTCCTATCACACGTGGCTAGTAGGATTCCGTATCGGTGAATAGTTTAAAGAGTCCCCATCCATCGAGGACTAGTTATGAGTTGCTTTTTTATTCTTTAAAAGACATTTATTTAGTTCATGTTGAGGGTGAGGTAGGGACATGTATTAACCCCCGTCATTTTCATGTAGTAGAGGCATTTGTTGGACATATGCTTAGAGTCTATTTTGTCAAATTCTTATGCTCCTTATGATTCATGATTTAGACTCCTTTTATGTTATTTATGCACTTACCTTACCTTATGCATGCTTATGATAAATTTCAAGAGGCTTGGTTGGAGCTCTTTGTGATTTCAATCATCGTGTTATGACTAGGCCCTATGTTGAGTCATGTATCTAGGACCCAAACTACTGAGGACCTAGAGAGGCACACTGCAGGCGCGCCGTGCTAGCCTTTAAACTACTGAAGGCTTAGACAGACATACTGCAGGCGCACCGCACAAAACCTTGCTTAGTGAATTTCCAGTAGGGTGCAGCCTGGGCGCACCATGCCACCATAACCTCAGGTGCAAGTTCATGGCCCAACTTAAAAATCGCCAATTTTAAAAGACCCCTTCCCCCAAAACCTAACCCATTTTCTGTACTTTCTCTCAGACACACACTTGATTTTCCCTTTCCAAATACCAAAACCCTTTCTTCTTCCTCTTCCTATGATTTTCTCATCTTCAACCCGTCAACTAACACCTCTATTGTTGAACTCCACCCTCAAACTCCAAAACTTTACTCTTCTCTCCCTCCTAATCGCCCACCACTGATCTTAAACAACCATCCCTATTCTTCTACCTGACCCCAACACAAAAAAATTCTTCCTTCCCTTTTTCTAATGGCACCCAAAGGTAAACAAGTGCAGATAAAAGCAGGTAGCATAAGGTCTCGCAAGGGTAGGGTATCTATTTTTATAGAACCAAAGAGCACAAGGATGCCAGCACATCGCTTTGGAAAATAAATAGTTGAGAGATACAGATTGGATTGGTTCGAGTCCCAAAAAAAGTTAAGTATTTAGGTGATGAATATGTCAATGAGGATAGATTGCAGACTGAGTTCCCACAAATTCACGAGATGGTGTATAACTTGGGTATACATCTTCAAGGACCAAGGTGAGTGTAATCTTACTCTTGTTCGTGAATTTTACGCTAATTAGAATATTGAGCAGTCTAGTAGTAATAAGGTAGAGGTAAGGGGTAAGGTGATCTAGTTTACTACTTGGGCATTGAATGAATTTATGGGGAATCCCCATTGTGATTATTCTGAGTATTTGAAAATGAAAGTACAACCCCCTTATAGATACATTCATCACACTTTGTACGGTGTTAGTTCGACTACTTGTTGGGATACAACCAAAGATATGGGGAGGCATTCTATATTTCACTATGTGCATCTAAACAAAGAGGCTAGGGTATGGTTGAAAATCGTGAGTAGTGGGTTGTTACCTTATTGTAAGATCCTAGAAGTCAAAAAGTTGGAACTTAGGAGAAAAGTCTCAAAATCTTGAATTGATCCAAGTATATGAGTTACTTTTACGGCTCGTAGATCTCTCTATGACTCATAAAGTTGAGTAGTAGAGTGACCCCTCGAGAAAAAATAGATGTTTCCCTCAGGAAAAGCTCTACGACTCAACAGGATGAGTCGTTGCCTATTGACGAGTCGTAGAAACCCCTCATCAACCAGAGTTCAGAGACCTTGTTCAAAGTTTTCCAAAGACCAAGGTGAATACTTGACAAGACAGGACATAGAAGACCTTAGGGGTCGTAAGAACCACCCGTCGCAAAACTTTAGAGACCCTAAAAATTAAGGTTTTGGGATTTGTAGGATGAGCCTTAGAAACGACTCATTTTCAATTTGATGGGTCATAAACTTGACCCGTTCCCAAACTTAAGAAACTCGATTTTTAGACCTTTTCTCATACCTGTAGGACAAGTTGGTTAGACGACTCTTCATCCCTTCGATGACCCGAAGGAGTAGGTTCGTAAATTCAAAATATGAATTTAATAAGGGGTAATTGTATCTTTTTCAAAGATTGGTTCAATGAACCTAGACACTTTTATTGCAAAGTTCAAAGTCTATGCATATTAAATTCTTCAAACTCCCCTACTATTCAACTCATTTTCCCAAAACTTTGACTAAGGCAAGAACAAAGTCTCTCAAGGTTTCTCTCCAAATTCAAGCTATGGTTTCTAGATTTCTTCAAGGTTCTTCTTCAACTCTTTGTGAGTTCAAATAAGTTATGTGGTTATTGATTCATGGGTACTTTCCATCCATGAAGTCCCAAAGTTTCTCAAAGTTTTTGTTTAATTTATAATTGATTATGAACCCTAGTTTTGATAATTTACATTAGGCTGATTTAATTTTGTTTTAGATGTTATCAATGGTCATTATATGCATATTCTTATATGAATTGCATGATTTTAAGTTGATTTATTGATGCCCATGCATAAAGCTATTTTCAAGCTATGATTATGAGTTAAAGATAAGTTAATGAGTTGGTCATGAGTTAAAAGACTTACAATGAAAGTTTTCAATAATTTAAAGTTGAGATTATGATTTTAAGGTTGAACTATGATGATGATCAAAGTTAAGATCAAAGATGTTATTATAGTGTGTTAAGTCCAATTCTCACACAAGTATGTATAAGATGGTGATAAGGACAATTCTCACCGAAGTTATCGATTCCTATGAATCACTAAGTTAAGATGAGCTATTCCTAATATGTTTTAAAGATAGATTCATAAGCAGTTACTATCTTTCCTTATTATGTTATCATCATGTTTTTATGAGTTTCCATTGGGATATTGACTAAGAACCGAGAGGGCTTCAAAGTGGGGTTCGGTCTGATAGCGTAGTTAGTTACCCAAGGAAATCCTAGTAGAAACCTAAAGTACCAAACTACGTTGCTTACATAGGTTGTCTTCATAGCCTAGCTAGTGGATCCGCATAGCCCAATTGAATAGTTACTTTTGGAGTATGCCCTTGCAAGGTAGCCTCCTCTATTTCAATCTAGGAGTCATTGTCATGTCTCGATGCAGAAGTCATCGGAGTTCCATGTAATAGCTCTACTGATCTTAGTTGTCGGTTAATGGTACTATCGCACAAAAGTTTAATCTAAGTTATGATATGTCAAGTTATGAGTTTATGATAAAGTTTTTATAATATGCATTGACTAAGAGCTTTGTATGTTTTAAATTACTTTTAAGCTTTACTCATATTCATCATCATGATTGGTCAGGCATTTTATGGCATATTGATTATATTCATTTACTTGTCCATGCATACCTCACATAATTAGTACATTCAAATATACTAACGCATATTTTGCCTATATTGTCTCATAATGTAGAGACGGACGACACTCTTGATTATCCTATTCGTGGCTAGTGATTGCCCTAGATTTCTCAAAAAGTTGGTGAGTCCTCATTCTATCGAGAAAGTGACTTTTATAAATATTGCTATGGTTTTTAATTTTTTCTTTAGTTAGGTTGAGCTAGGAGGTTGTCCTATGACCACATCAAAGATTAGACTAGAGGCATATTTAGACGATAATGTGGTGTAGTCTATATAGATGTTGATTGGTTGATTTTATCCCTTAATCCCATGCCATTGAGATTATTTGTTCCGATTGTCTTTATCACATTCTTTACCTTATATATGCAATGTATGATAATATGGCTTATGGTTGGGGTCCCTCGCATCCCGATTGCAGTATCTCAGCTTGGCCCTAGTTTGGGTGGTGCCAAACTTGGTATCCGAACACAAAGTTTAAAAGATTCCTAGAGAGTATAACATGCCGCATTAAGTAGAGTCTTACTCATTGGCATAAAGTGCGCCACATCCATGAATAAGAGGCTACAAAACTTCTTAGGAAAATTTTTACTTCTTTCATGATCTATATTGTATGGTGGAGTGGTTAAGTCTTATCCCCTCTAATGCTTGTTCTTTGAAATTTTCCAAATATGCCTCCACAAGATACACCGCTAGAAGGAACATAGTTGAAGGGGAGAAACAAGCTCCAAATGACCCTATGAATGATCAAGTTTTTGATGCCGAGTTATTAGCGGCCTTTCAAGTACTCACTCAAGCCGTTACAGCTCAAGTTAACCGTGAGGTGGTTGCTCCTATTAACCTAAATATTGGTACGGCACTAACAAGAGTTTTTGATTTCATAAGGATGAATCCTTCGGAGTTATGGGGTTCTAAAGTTGAAAAGGATCCACAAGAGTTTGTAGATAGCCTCCATAAGATTGTCGAGATCATGGAGATTAGCATGATTGATAGGGAGGAGTTGTCTACGTATCAATTAAGGGGCGTTGCTCAAATTTGGTTTGATCAATGGAAAAGTAAGAGGCCTAGAGAAGCAGAGTTTATGACTTGAGATGAGTTCAAGGGGGTATTTTTTGATCACTTTTCCTATTAGAGTTGAGGGAGGCTAAAGTGCAAGAGTTTATCAACCTTAAGTAAGGTGGTATGAGTGTGAAGGAGTCGTCCCTCAAGTTTTCTCAATTGTCAAAGAATGCACCATTCATGATTGCCGACTCAAGAGTTCGTATGAGCAAGTTCATATCGGGGGTGTCGGATATAGTGGGGACGGAGTGCAAAATGGCTATGTTGATTCGAGATATGGATATATCTAGACTCATGATCTATGCAGATAAAATAGAGAGTGAGAAGCTAAAGGTGAAGAATCGGGAGTCTAAGAGGCCAAGAACTGATGATAGTGACTTCTCCCATGCCAAGTCCGAAAGTGGTGGACGTCTTTGTTTTTTCCAAAGGTACTCCGGCCAAGGGTCTTCTAATGCCACTACTCTAAGATTTGACAAAGATAGGGTTCCTAACCTTAAACTTCAAGGAAGTGCTCCTATAGGATGCCAAGTTACTCCCGCATGCAATAAGTGTGGTAGGAACCACAAAAGAGAATGTTTAATTGAATTGAATGTGTGCTACCGGTGTGGTAAAATAGGTCATCATGCTAAGGAATGCAAGGTCAAAGATGCTTTTCCTCAAGCCTAAGTTTCTCAAGGTGGCCAAGTGAAACCAAATGATGGTCAACACAATAATAGTTTTTATGTTCTTCATGGTAGGCAAGAGGTGGAGGAGACTCCTAATGTTGTTATCAATATGTTACTGGTCTTTCACTATGATGTTTATGCCTTTTTTTATCCTGGTGAAAATTTTTCTTTTGTTTCCCCTTATATGTCCATGAGATTTGATGTTAGTCCTGAGATATTGTTAGAGCCTTTCTCATTTATACTCCCGTAGGTAAGTCAGTTGTGGCTAAAAGAGTCTATGGAAGTTGCCCGATTATGATCTTCCATAAAGTTACCCTATGCGATTTAGTTGAGCTTGAGATGACCGATTTTGATGTTATCCTTGGTATGGATTGACTATATGCATGTTATGCTTCTATTGATTGTAGAACCTGAGTGGTTAAGTTCTAATTCCCAAGTGAGCTAGTCCTAGAATGGAAGGATAGTAATTCTGTGTTTAAAGGTCAATTCATTTTGTTCCTTAAAGCTTAAAAAATAATTTTCAAGGGTTGTATATACCATTTTGTAAGGGTTGTGGATGAGAATTCTGAATCCCCTATCCTAGAGTCGGTTCCCATTGTAAATGAGTTTCCGAATTTGTTTCCCGATGATCCGTCTGGTGTTCCTCTCAAAAGGGAGATTGATTTTGGTGTAGATCTTCTTCTAGATACTCAACCTATTTCTATTCCTCCTTACTGGATGGATCTGGCGGAGTTACAGGAGTTGAAGGATTAATTGAAAGACTTGTTAGACAAAGGTTTTATTAGATCAAGTATATCCCCATGGGGTACTCCCGTATTGTTTGTTAGAAAGAAGGATGGTTCATTGCGTATGTTCATTAACTACCGGCAATTGAATAAGGTAACCATCAAGAATAAGTATCCATTACGAGTATAGATAACTTATTTGATCAATTGCAAGGGGCAAGTTACTTTTTTAAAATAGAACTTCATTTTGGTTATCACTACTTGAGGGTGAAGGAGTGTGACATTCCAAAAATGGCATTTCGAACAAGCTATGACCATTATGAGTTTTTAGTCATGTCGTTCATTTGACCAATGCTCCCATGGATTTCATGGATTTGATCAATACGGTATTCAAACAATACTTGGACATGTTTGTAATTGTGTTTATTGATGATATATTAGTTTACTCTTGGAATAAGGAAGGGCATACTAATCACATGAGGATTTTGTTACAAACTCTAAGGGACAAAAATTTATTTGCCAAATATAATAAATGTGAGCTTTGGTTAAGAGAGGTGTCTTTTCTTGGTCACATTGTGTCCGATGAAGGGATTATGGTCAATCCAAAGAAAATTGAGGCGGTGAAAAATTGGCCTAGACCATTATCGCCTTCGGATATTAAGAGTTTCTTAGGCCTAGCCAGATACTATTGGAGATTTGTGGAAGGATTTTAATCGATCTTATGACCTTTTACCAAGTTGACTAAATATAAGGTGAAGTTTCAATGGTCAGAAGCATGTGAAAAGAGTTTTCAAGAGTTGAAGGATCATCTTACTACCTCTCCTATCTTGACCTTGTCAGAAGGGTTCGATGGCTTAGTGGTATATTGTGATTTTTCAAGGGTTAGCCTTGTTGTGTATTGATGCAACATGGTGAGTTAATAGCTTATGCTTCTAGGCAACTTAAGGTGCATAAACGGAACTATGCAACCCATGATCTTGAACTAGCGGTGGGTGTATTTGCTTTGAAAATTTGGGGGCACTATCTTTATGGTGTCCATGTGGATGTGTTCACTGACTACAAGAGTTTACAATATGTGTTTAAGAAAGATGACTTAAACCTTCGGCAAAGGAGATAGCTTGAATTGTTGAAGGACTATGACATGAGTATATTATATCATCCGGGTAAAGCTAATATGGTTGTCGATATACTAAGTAGATTATCCATGAGTAGTGTTACACATGATAAAGAAGGTAAGAAAGAATTGATCAAAGATGTCCATAGATTGGCATGTTTAGGTGTGCGGTTGGTTGACTCCAATGATGGAGGTATTCTTGTGCATAACGTTTTGAAATCATCTCTTGTAATGGATGTTAAGGCTAAACAAGACCATGATCTGATGCTAGTCAAGTTAAAGAAGTTGGTAGCTGAAAAATCTATTGAGGCTTTCTCCCAATGGGAATATGGTGTGCTACGTTACCAACGTTAGTTGTGTGTACCCAATATTGAAAGGTTGAGAGAGTTGATATTGAATAAAGCCCATAGTTCCTAATATTTGATTCATCCAGCTTCCACCAAGATGTATCATGACTTGAGAGAAGTGTATTAGTACAATGGTATGAAGAAGGACATAGCGGAGTTTGTAGCTACATGTCTAAATTGCCAATAAGTCAAAGTCGAGCATCAATGACCGGGAGGTCTTGCCCAAGATATTAAAATTCCTGCTTAGAAATGGGAAGATGTGAATATGGATTTTGTAACGGGTTTGCCTTATTCTAAGAAGCAACATGATTCTATTTGGGTTGTTATAGATCGGATGACCAAGTCAGCTCATTTTCAATCGGTTAAGACTTCTTACGATGCCGAAGATTATGCTAAGTTGGTGAATTAGTAATACTTCATGGTGTTCCCTTTTCCATTATACCGGATTGAGGTACACTATTCATTTCACGCTTTTTGAAGTTGTTCCAGAAGGGTCTCGGTATAAAGGTTAAGTTAAATACTGCTTTTCACCCTCAAACTGACGGTCAAGCCAAAAGAACAATCCAAACTTTAGAGGATATGTTAAGTGAGTGTGTTATTTATTTTAAAGGGAGTTGGAATGAACATTTTCCATTGATTGAGTTTGCCTATAATAATAGCTATCACTCTAGCATCCAAATGGATCCTTTCAAAGCATTGCATGGAAGGAGATGTAGATCTCCAGTGGGATGGTTTGAAGTAGGTGAGATGGCCTTAATTGGTCCAAATTTGGTGATAGATGCTATGGAGAAGGTAAGACTCATAAGGGAGAGATTGAAGATGACTCAAAATTGTCAAAAGTCCTATTTCGATGTTAGAAAAAGAGAACTTAAATTTGAAGTGGATGATTGGGTCTATTTGAAGGTTTCACACATTAAAGGTGTAATGCATTTTGGTATGAAAGGAAAATTGAGTTCCAGATACATTGAATCTAATAAGATATTGAGACGTGTTGGCAAAGTAGCTTATGAGTTAGATTTGCCACTTGAACTAGCCATGGTTCACCTAGTATTTTATGTGTCTATGTTGAGGAAGTTCGTGGGTGATCCAAACTCCATTGTGCCATTAGAAGATTTAAGTGTTGAGCAAAATTTGACTTATGAAGAAGTTTTGGTGGAAATCTCAGACCGGAAAGTTAATAGGTTAAGGAACAAAGAGGTTGTGTCCGTTAAAGTGTTATGGAAGAATCAATAAGTAGAAAGTGCTACATGGGAGCGGAGGCGGATATGATGAGATAATAACCTACCTCTTTCCCTCTACTCAAGCCTAAAGTAGTAAGTTGTTCTTATTTGAGATAAATTGAACTCTTACATATTCATTTCCTACTATGTCATTCATATGCATGCATGTTCATGAAAAAATTGATTTTTAAGTCATGATATTATGTTCAGTTGGAGTTTTTATGTTCCATGCATTTTAAGATTCCATCATATTCATGTTGGGTTGCTAGTCCTTTTTCCATTTCCTTCATATGATAAGTTAAACTCATTCGAGGACGAATGTTTTCAAGGAGGAGATATTGTAAGACCTTGGAAGTTGGAAAGTTGTAACCAAGGAGAAAATTCTCAAAATCTTGAACTAACCCAAGTATGTGAGTCACTTTTAAGGCTTGTAAAGTTAAGTCATAGAGTGACCCCTTGAGCAAAAATAGATGTTTCCCTCAGGAGAGGTTCTATGACTTAACAAGATAAGTCTTCATCCTGTTGATGGGTCGTAGAAACCCCTCGTCAACCAGGGTTCAGAGGCCATGTTCAAGGTTTCCCCAAGCCTAAGGTGATGACTTGACAGGATGGGTCGTAGAATACCTTACGGATCATAAGAACCACCTGTCGCAAAACATTAGAGACCCTAAAAATTATAGGTTTTGGGATCTACGGGATGAGCCTTAGGAATGACTCATTTTCAATTTGATGGGTCATAAACTTGACCCATTTCCAAACTTCAGAGACTCGATTTTCAGACCTTTTCTCAGACCTTTAGGACAAGTAATTTAGACGACTCATCAACCCTTCGACCACCCATAGGAGTAGGTTCGTAGATTCAAAATCTGAAGTTTAATGAAGAATAATTGTCTCTTTTCCAAAATTTGGTTCAATAAATCTAGACACTTTTATGGCCAAGTTCAAAGTCTATATATATATTCAATTCTTCAAATTCTCATCCTATTCAACTCATTCTCTCAAAAATTTGACTAAGGTCAGAACAAAGTCTCTCAAGGTTTCTCTCCAAATTCAAGCTAGGGTTTCCAGATTTCTTCAAGGTTGTTCTTCAATTCTTTGTGAGTTCAAGTAAGGTATGTGGGGATTGATTCATGGGCCCTTTCCATCCATGAAGTCCTAAAGTTTCTCAAAGTTTTCATTCAATTTATAATTGATTATGAACCCTAGTTTTGATGATTTGCATTAGGCTGATTTTATTTTGTATTTATATATTATCAATGATCATTATATGCATGCTCTCATGTGAATTTCATGATTTTAAGTTGAGTTATAAATGCCCATGCATAAAGCTATTTTCAAGATATGATTATGAGTTAAAAATGAGTTTATGAGTTGATCATGAATTAAATGTTTACAATGAAAGTTTTTAATGATTTAAAGTTGAGATTATGATTTTAAGGTTGAAGTATGATAAAGATAAAGATCAGAGACGTTATTATAGTGTGATAAGTCCAATTCTCACACAAGTATGTTTAAGATGGTGATAAGGAAAATTCTCACTGAAGTTATGGATTCCTATGAATCTCTAGAGTTATTCCTAATATGTTTTAAAGATGGATTGATAGATAATTACTATCTTTTCCTATTATGTTATGATCATGTTTTTATGAGTTTTCATTGGGATATTGACTAAACACCGAGAGGGATTCTAGATGTGGTTTGGTCCGATAACATAGTTAGTTACTCAAGAAAATCCTAATAGCAACTTAAAGTCCCAAACTACATTGCCCACATAGGTTGCCTTCATGGCCTAGCTAGTGGATCCACATAGCCCAGTTGAATAGTTACCTTTAAAGTAGGCCCTAGCAAGGTATCCTCTCCTATTTTGATGCAGGAGTCATCGACCTGTGTAGATGCAGGAGTCATCAAATTCCATGTAATAGCTCGCATGATCTTAGTTCTTGGTTAATGGTCCTATCCTACACAAGTTGAAGTTAAGTTACGAGATTTCAAGTTATGAGTTTATGATAAAGTTTTTAAAATATGCATTGACCAAGAGCTTCTTATGTTTTAAATTTCTTTTAAGCTTTACTCATATTCATCATGATTGGTCATGCATCTTATGGCATATTGATTACGTTTTTTACTTGTTCATGCATACCTCACATACTTAGTATATTCAAATATACTAACGCATGTTTTGCCAATATTATTTCATAATGTAGGGATGGACGACACTCGTGATCATCCTATTCGTGGCTAGTGATTGCCCTAGATTTCTCAAAATGTTTGTGAGTCCTCATTTTATCGAGGATGTGACTTTTATTCATGTTGCTATGCTTTTGACTTTCTTCTTTTGTTAGGGTGAACTAGGAGGTTGTCCTAAGCCCCCATCAAAGATTAGACTAGAGGCTTGTTTAGACGATAATGTAAAGTCCATGCAAACGTTGATTGGTTAATTTTATTCCTTAGTCCCATACCCTTTCAGATTATTTCTTCTGCTTGTCTTTATTATATTCTTTACCTTTTATATGTAATGTATACTAAGATAGATTATAGTTGGGGTCCCTCGCATCCCGATCATTTTGTCACAGCTTGGCCCTAGTTCCGATCATGATACTTATAAAGACACGTCTGATGTCACTAGGCATAAGATTATTTTGGTATACCAGTTGATGAACGGATTGCAGTTAAATGTTGGGTTTATGCGACGCCAAGTTATGCTAAAGTTCAGGAACAACAAAAGGTGGTGTTTCTTCTATGGTAGTTTATTGGCATGTTATTTACGGTAGATGGGGTTGAAGAAGAGGTCCATGACTTATGCGCGCCAATATCACCTTATTTGGTTTGTAACTTGGTAGATGTTACTAAGATGAAGGCCCAAGATACATCCTAAGGGCCAGTGTTGTCTGCCACTGACCGGCAAGCCCGGGATGATAGTTAGATGGGTAGAATGTTTGGTATGATAGAGCTACAATTGTGGATTAGTGGTCGTCTAGTGACTGATGAAGAGATGACTACATTGGCAGTCCACTATCCCCTCATGGATAGTTCCGTGTATATATACCGAATGGGCCCCCAGTTCAAGAGACTTTGAATGATGATGAGCCCACTGTTGATGATGCTGCCACTTCACTCATGGCCATTGATGATAATACCACCACTGAAGGCAGGGACGATGACTGCGAGGCCCGGGGAGTTCATTTTTATACTCATTTACTTTTTGCTTTAATTGTGCAGCGGGGACAGTGCTTGGTTTAAGTATGGGGTAAGAGATGGAAGTATCAAATTGTATTTTTATATAGAGTTTTTGGATTTCTTTTTTTTATTTTAGGTTCCTTGGTAGCTGTTTTCGGTTCTTTAGCCAGGGATAGTCCCTTTAAAACCATACAAAAAAAGTATCATAGTGCGTAAGTTAGTCTTAGTTGAGTGATGTTGCCCTATGATGGATGGATGATGGTTGTCTTAAGGGTATTCATCGTCATTGTTTCTGCATGTATGTAAGGTGTCTGATTAGGATGCATGATTGTATATAAAAAGGCATGGTATGTAATGAAATTAATAGTTCTAAGACACATAAGCTCTTGTATCCGACTCAAATGATGCATGCTTAATGTTGAATTCATATGATTGTGAGGTTGGTACTTTGTAAGTGACATTATTAAGTTGGATATGTTCCAAGTGTGTTAGGTTTTAATTTAGTCCATGTTGCTTTTGATAGCCAGAACTTGCCCGATGTGTTGGTAAAACGAATTGAAGAATGCAAAGCTTAAGAAGTGATATAGGCACTTCTTTGATAGCCTTGTTCGGATGTTCCCCTTTGTTGATACCCATCTTGAATGTTTTCCATAGTTAGCCCCTTTGAACATATGGATTATTCTTTGGTAATTTCATACAAGTCATATCACATTCCTTATTTTGACTGTGAATTTGAACCAAAGCTCCTAAACGTCTTAGGTGAAAAAAAGTGAGGAAATAAGATGAGGTAAGTGTAAGGCTCTGAAATGGTAACCACGGGTACTTGCAAAAACTCAATTATTATGGATAAGGAGTGCATGAATAAGGTGATTTTAAAAAAATAGAAGAAAATAATAAGGGAATAAGAACTGCATAAAGATTTCAAATCTTCCTACAAATAATGGTTGGGTGGCTTAAAGAAAAAGACAAAGGGCATGTGGTCAGGGGAAAGAAGAATTATAAAGAAAATGTGTAAAAAAAATAATGATAGATGTGATGTACTAAAGTGCTTGGGAATATTGTCACTATTTATAGCCAAAAACACTCCTAGCTTGCATTACAACCTATAAAAGTTCTAATTGATCTTGAACTATTGCATTCTTGAATTAGTGGCTCATTACACTAAGAGAAATCCTATGGTACATCTCGGACACATGTGACTTCATTTAGGAATATGAGCGAACTTTGATATTGCTGCCCATTGTTATTAAAGATACATATGTGCGAGTGAATATGGGTAACTTTTTTGTAGTGAGGTTATATGAATAATTTGAAGTATTGGTAACTTACACGATTGCTAACTGTATGATGCATATGAGTTTGCTGCATTATAGAGTCAGTTCTTGAACTTAGGAGGTGTTGGACTAGTCATTCTAGTGTGGAAATGTGAACATGCTTGTGCGATGTTGAGAATTTGAATGCAAATTGTGTAGCCAAGTTGGATGGCCTTATGTACATTTTGTGTTAGTATTCCATGCATAAGTTAGGTATTTATTTGAGGAAGAACAAAAGTCTAAGTGTGGGGTGATGATCACGGGCTCATTTATATGCCCATGTGCCTTACTTTGCCCATATTTAGTAATTATTTTGAGAATATTTTATATCTTAAGTGTTTTGTTTTGAAGTGAATGAATGATAAGTGTGCACTAAGGTGTGTGTTAAGTGAATGCAGGAATTTTGGAGGAAAGTTGATCATTCAAGAGAAACAATTGTAACACTATAACCTAAATGGGAGTAAGAAAGAAGATTAAAAGGAAATCTAAGCTCGGGCGCATTGCAGGTACGCCACCCCAGCACTTAAACTACTGAAGCCAGACACGGGCGCACTACAGGTGCACCGTGCCAAAGCCAAACAACTGAAGGCCTAGCTGGGCGTACCGCGCCAGAGCTGAAACTACAAAAGAGTATTCCTAGCACTATCTGGGTGCTCCGCGCCACTTTCACCCCAAAAATATTTTGCAATTTTAAATTAGTCCTGGTCCCACAAGAAAAAAAGGATTTTTTCCCCAAACCCTATAAATAGACCCTTAGGAATTTTTGACTGGGTACGCATGCTTGTGGAAGGAGAAATAAAGACAAGTGGATATGCACCTTAGGTTTCTTTTATTCTTTTTTATTTTGAGCATTAAAGTGTATGCTTGTGTTTTTACTGAACATGAGTGGCTAATCGCCCTAGTTCTGGGGCTGTACCTATGAAGTTATGGTTTAACAATATCTAATTTTGGTTGACGATGGGTTATTGATTCTAATTATTCCTGCATTTTTATTTTTTACTATTTTAATATTTGATCAACATTAGAATACATGTGTTGTGTATCTTGAATTCGAAATATGAATAGGAGATAGAACAAAGAATGTAGGGAACATGTTCATGCTAGGATTAACTTAGGGTGATTCTTATATGGGATGCCAGAGATACATACCTATATACCATATTTGGTTAATAAATAGAAAGATAGCTTAATGGAGTTTTATTGATATATGCTTATTCCCGCTCAGTGATGTAGTTAGGTTATCGATAAAGATAGGCAATTAGAGGTCGGAAGATCATGATTGTAATATCAATCCTATGAATCTGTAATTAAATAACCCATCAGATACTAAAAGTGGAGAATATTATGTTTAACTTCTTTGTATGCTACAGCCCTGGAATCTCTCAAAATTTGATTAATCCCCATAATCATTGAATTGTTTTTAATACTAGTCATTTGTTTGTATATGAAACTAGTAATAGAAATATCTCAACTTCTTACAACACACACAATTAGTTTAGTTTATTGAAAAGGAAATAATTAGCCTAATTAAAGTCCTTTGGGTTCGATAATTCGGCTCTGAAAATGTCACTTTACTACTTGTAAGACCAAGTGCACTTGCGTGTACTTTGGTAACTAATTTCCCTCCTTTTTCTATAAGTTTCAACCCAATTGTTCTAGAGTTTAGATGATTTACATTGGGTTCATTCAATTATGTTTTTACTCAACTTGAATGATCATATCATGCATGAATTGATGTTAATTACATGATTTCAAAAAGTCTCACATGAACCCATGCATTATGCCTATTTTATGACTATGAACCAGGATTTGAGAATTTGCATCCATCATAAATTTATGAATTACGATTCAAGAATACTTTTAGATAAAGTATCAATATGATATTATGAAATTGGTTTTCTTTGACAGGGGAATAATCTCACCTGAAGGTTTTTCATGATTTAACCACTTTCAAGCTAAGTGTGATTTTATATGAAAAGCTTATCATGATCTAGATGCTTTTAATTAAGTGATTCTTATGGATAGATTGGGACGAGGTTCATAATATGGTTTAAGGATCTATTCTTTTGATGTTTAAAGTATGGTTTGAATTTGGTCGTATAAGCCTATTGCCATTTTTCATGACTATGCTATGATTTTGACTAATATTCTTAATGAGAGTTTACTTAGCACTGAGTGGACTAGGAATAATCACCTAGATCCCATAACTACGTGCCACAGTAGAATGTCCTAAATGGATAAGTTTAACCTAGTAGATCCATATATAGCTCATGTAAATGGTCCTTACCTTGGCAAGTGGGACAACCTTCTTTCAATGTGGTGAAGACACTGTACTCTATGATATAGCTCTCATAGTTTATGTCGGTTAACAGTATCTCTCACAAGGTATTATGACTCCTCTATGCTACATTTGAGTATGAATTTTTTACAACTTTTGCATTGATCATGTCTTATGATTCAAATGATTTTTTAAAGGTTTAACTATATTTAGCTTGGTCATTGCATTATTATGAATTATATCATCATTGTAATTTCTTCATACTTAGTACATTACATGTACTAATGCATACTCTATTGCGTAAATTGTTTTATAATATAGGTCACGACACTCCTGCCAATTCTCGTGGCTAGTATGGATTGCTATTGGTATTACAACGCTTGGTAAGTCCTTATGATTCAAGGGCACAACCATGATGATTTCTGATGTTCTTCTTTTTCATGAATTTCAGACTTATATTATTTTGGGTGAGCTATGTCTTGTTCCAAGCCTCCATTAATGTAGTAGAGGCTGGTCATATTTAGCATGTATTTACGTTGTTCAGATGTTATGTTTGAATTCTCCTTTATCAAGATTTCTATGTTTGAGATTTACTTTCTGCATTTGAGTTTCTCTTGATTTTCATGCTATGTTATGCTAAATGTCTTGAATAGGATTCTTCAGGATTCTAATTTTCTGTCACGTCTAGAGTCTAGATTAGGTCGTGAAAATTATGGTATCAGAGCCTAAGGTTCAAGTTTCCTAGGGTTTCTGACATGCCGCATCGAGTAGAGTTTTATTCATGGGTGTAAAGCGTACCATATTTATGAGTAAGAGGTTATGAGGTGTTTAGGAAACTTTACTTCTTCCATTATTTTTAAGTCATGCGATAGAGTTGAACTCGATATGGTTTTCCTTATAACTCTTGTTCTTTATGTTATAGAATCATGCCTTCAAGAATAGCCTACATGAGAAGGAATATGAATGCAAATGTGGATGAGGAGCAACAAGCTCCACAATTTTTGAATGACCCTTTGGACGAGGAAGTCTCTCATGCCGAATTTAGGGCGGCTTTCCAAGTTCTTTCCCAAGCTATGGCGTCCCAAGCCAATAGTGAGGTAGTATCTCTCGTGAACCTAAATATGGTACAGGGGCCACTAGAGTTCATGACTTCACAGGGATGAACCCTCGAAAATTTCATGGGTCCAAATTTAAAAAAGATCCACAAAAGTTCATTGAGGGGATCCATAAGATCGTTGATATCATGGATGTTAGTCCGATGGAAAAGGAAGGCTTGGTCCCATATTAACTAAAGGGTATGGCTCAAATTTGGTTCGACCAATGAAAAGAAGAGAGAGATAGGGATGCAGGTCCCTTAGATTGGGAAGAGTTCAAGGATGTTTTTCTTGACCCTTTTTCCCCTTGAGTTAAGAGAGGCTAAAATTCAAGAGTTCCTCAACTTGAAGCACGATAACATGAGTGTAAGGGAGCCTTGAATTTCACACAATTTTCCAAATATGCTCCATTCATGACTGTCGACTCTAGAGCTCATATGAGCTAGTTTGTTTCGGATGTTTTAGATTTGTGTACAATTGTTGCTCTCTAAATGCATCAAAAACTAACCTCAAGTGTTCCATGTGTTCTTCAAGAGATGTAGAATAGATCATAATATCATCAAAATACACAATAATAAATTTTCTATGAAAATCTTTATAGATATGGTTCATTAGCCTCATGAAAGTACTAGGTGCATTACTTAAGCCAAACACATCACTAACCACTCGTACAATCCATACTTAGTTTTGAAAGTAGTTTTCCACTCATCTCCAGGATTCATTAGAATTTGGTGGTGTCCACTTTTTAAATTAATTTTAGAAAAATTTTTAGAGTCATGCAATTGGTCAAGCATATCATCTAGGCGGGGAATAGGGTATTCATACTTTTAATTATTTTGTTGATTGTGCAACAATCCACACACATTCTTCAAGTTCATCTTTTTTTGATACCAAGAGCACGGGAACAGAACATAGGCTCATACTTACCAAGAGCACGGGAACAGAACATGGGCTCATACTTTCTCTCACAAAGCTCTTTTCAAGCAATTCCTACTTGCCTTTGTAGTTCTCTTGTTTAATTGGGATTGCTTCTATAAGGATGCCTATTCGGAAGTTGATATCTAGGAATAAAGATAATTTGATGTTCTATTCATCTCAAAGGAAGTAATTCCTTGGGGATATCTTGAGGAAATACATTGCCAAAATCCTTCAAAAGTTTTGAGACAACACTAGGCAAAGAAAGAGTTAAAATCGTTAGTGTTAATCATAAATTCCTTATAATTATAAGGACAAGGGGCAACCTCTCTTTGTTTGTAAGTAAATACTCTTTGACTTTTGCAACACTCATTATTGTTTTCACCCTCGGCCTCTTTTCTCTCACCAATTCCTTCTTTTTATTCACTCTTTTCCACCTTTTATTTTCTCTCATTGATGCCCTCTCTCTCCTTATGCCTCACTTGATTTTTTTCTCTCTCTCATTTTTTCACTCTCTTTTTTGTCATGTTTCCCCATTAATTTTTAGTCATTGTTCATCTTCATACACTTGAGAAGTGGTTAACGGTGCAAGAATATACTTCTTCCCCTTATGTTCAAAAGAGTACTTATTTCTTCTCCTACCATAGAAGATATATCTATCGTATTGTCAGGGTTGGCAGAAAAAAATATGACATACTTGCATTGGTGAAATATCACAGAGAACTTCATCAGAATACTGCCCAATAGAACAGGAAATCTTGCATTGTTTACTCACCTTGAGCTCCCCACATTCATTAAACCAGTGAAGCTTGTAATTGGTTTAATTTTTCGTGCATGAATCCCCAATTTCTCCACCGCATATATGCTCACCACATTTGAACAACTACCATTATCAATAATGATAGAGCAAATTTTACCCTTCATCCCACATCGTGTTTGAAAAATATTTTATCTTTGTGCCTCATCAAGCTCTTCCATATTAATGTTCATAAGATGCTTAACTACCCTAAAAAACTATTCCTCATTATAAGGAGCTATGTCTCTCTTGTCCTCACTCCTAACACCATCTTATTCTTCTTCTCCCTCGCCTTTTTCACTCTCATATCTCCCATTATCTTTAATTAAGACAACTCTTCAATTTGGACATTCGAATGCCTTATTCCTCTCCCTTGACACTTATGACATTGTATAGCACTAGATGGTATAGAAGGAGCAGAAGTTTTCATGTTAAAGTTTTACCTCCATCTTTGGCCTCCCATTTACCTTTGCCCTTATCATCTTGTGATTTAGACATAAATTTCTCCTCATGTATTGGTCATTTCTTCTTTGGAATTGTTGTAGATCGATTCTTCCATGCTAGATTGTTGCTTTCTTTTATTTTGTTTTTCTACTTTTTAAAGTCAACTCTACTAATTCATCTTAATTCACATATTGTTGCAATTCTATTACATCAGCTATTTCTCTATTTAAACCATTAGGAAATCTTGTCATAGTGGCCTTCTCTTCCTCATTACAATATGCTTGGATCATAGCCACATCCATAGCCTTTAAATAATCATCCACAGACATTGAACCTTGCTTTAGAGTTTGTAGGCAGTTTTGCAAATCTCTTTAAAAGTGTGACGGTACAAAATGCTTTCTCATAACCCTCTTCATCTCGTCCCATGTCGTAGCGGACGGTTCTCCATTGTCTATTCTATCTCTGCAAAATATCTTTCACCAATTAGCAGCATAATCAAAAAATTCAACCACAACAAGTTTAACCTTCTTACTTTCAGAGTAGTTATGACAGTCAAAGATAACATCCACTTTTCTCTCCCAATCAAGGTACAAGTTTGAATCTCTTGTCCCTTTGAAATTAGGAATCTTAATCTTAATTCTACTAAGATTTTCTTCCTCAGCCCTAACTCATGGTGCGCTCCTTTCGTTTCTCCTTTGGTAAGCTTCCTAAATTCATCCTCATGGTCACCAAATTTATCCTCAGTTTGATGGACTTGAGGAGCTCGAATAGCTTGTCTCCTAACTTAGGCATTGGATTTTGATGGATTCTCCTCACATCGGCTATGTTCAGTAGATTATATGAGTTTTGGACAATCGCAAATGAATGAAGTTGGGGCCGTAATCATTCAGAGTATAATTAAGTCGTTGTTTTGAGTTCCAGTGTCATCATCTTTTCCTATTAAAGACATCTAAAATAATCAAAGAAACAAATATCTCTCAATTTGACTTCTTTTTTTCTTCTATTGGTCTCACCCCTCTATCCTTTTTCCACTCAAGTTACAACATTTGGCTAGTTTCTTTAGGATTTATATATAAATCATACTAGTAACAATCCTTTTAGATGTAAGATGTAGAGAAAAAACAACTACGAACTCCCAGACCAATTGAGTTTGGTGGGACAATTTCCCTCTTCTTGATTTTTCTTCTTGATGTTGGAAAAACAAGAAACACAATAACTTTGGAGTTTCTTAATCTATCATTTTTGTATTATTATTTTTTTTCATTTTCTTTTTGCTTGCTATGTACCTTACCTTTTAAACTACCAAAAAAAGAAGATTGTTTTTCTATAAAACTCCCAAGATTATCTAGAACGGAATCTTGATAGAACTTGAATAAACAAGAACCTAATACGGAAGTGACAAGAAATAGATTAAACACAAGAATTGAAAGATATGTGAAATTGGAGAAGAAAATTTCAAAATTCAAAAGATGTGCTAAGAACCCTAATTGATCTTAGTATTAAAAAATTAGTGGATTAAAGCTAATTTATGATACTAATAGAGCCAATTCAAGAGCTTAGATTAAAAAAATGATCTAGACTACTATTTCCAAGAAACTAGAGTCAATAATTAGTATAAGACTAATTATCTTCTTTAATTTATGAATAAGAACTAAATATATCAAGTTAAAGAATTAATCTTACCTCCTAAGAATCGTTCTTATAAGATTGTAAGATATATCCAGGTAGCCACACACAAAGGTTAAAGAAAAGAAACTCTCGAGTAATAATAATATTGTCTAAACAAAATAATAAAACCTACCCTTATATATAGGGGAAAATTATCCCAAATAGAATGAGATTAGAATTAACTTTTATGGAAATAATAAATAAAACCTAAATAGGAAACTTTAAACTAGGAAATCATATAAAAATAAAGAATTTTTGTAAAAATGAATTCTTTAAGATTAATAATTACCAATTTTAGTGTACCCTTTTTTTATTACAGTCTATAGCATACTTATCTTAATAAATAACTAAAATTATCTCATTACCTCCCCCCCCCTCTTTCTTTCTGTGTGTCTGTCTATCCTTCTTCTCTTTCTCTTTCACCCTTTTTTAAAAATAATAAATAATTATCCTAATTTAAATAGTACTGAAATATTTGAAATTCACATATAATACTTATTATACATTTATATTAAAAATATTTTAGTTATATATTTATCATATTTTAATTATATATTTATCACATTTTAATTATAATATATTGAATTCAAAATCTATTATAATTATTGTCACGACCCGATTTCTCAGATCATGATGGCACCTACTATCAACCCATCAGTAGATAAGCCTAACCCCACAGTCCGAAACATAGACAATGAACCATCACAAGCGAGAGAAAAGTAATGAATAATAAAAAAAAGAAGAATAAGATAAATACAAGGGTTATACAGATACAATGATACTAATAGTAATACAGACTATCTTCGAATATGAATAAAGACTAGTCCAAGTCCATCGTAGAGGGAGATAGGCAACTCTAAACACCAAGAGCTCACCCAAGTCTCCAAAATCCAAAAGCTACTCCGCATGATATCCAAATCAGTAGTGAAATCTTGTACTATGATATGCAGGGTGCAAAGTGTAATATGAGTACCAACAAGAGGCACTCAGCAGGAATCATTCGACTTAGCACCAAAGATAAACCATGTACAAAGAACGTGTAGGCAAGGACTATATATCACAAGTAACTAACAAGGAAAATAGGAAATCCCGCAATAAGAACATCTCATACAAGGGGGAAGATAGGAAACAATCAAGGAAACATTTGACGTACTTGTGGCGCCATCTCAAGACCTAAAAACGACAACACACTATGAAGGAGGACAACTAAGTGACAACCTACTAACCGAAGTAAACACAGATATCACATAAGGGCCCAAAGGACCTTATCAACTAAATTACTGCACAAAAAGTTATATAAATAAGAATAAGGGCAGTAACTACCTTCAAACAAGAGACCACCATTTATACCGACATAAGTTTGTGAATAGTAAGTCAATTTTACCAAGCCCCTGTGTGCTTAGGAAGTTCACTCACAAAAAGGTATACCCGTACGGTATCCCATACTACCGACAGGTAAAAACATCTATGCTGGTGATAGACAATGCATATATGCATGAAAGTAATGCAGTAAAACTAGTAGTACCATCTGTGCCAAGCACCTCATACCAAGATATATACACCTACTTCCAGTTCCGACAAAGAAGTAGGACTCATGCGCCTCTATCAAATTGCCATAGGGGGCTCGGGAACTCCATCACATACCGTCTGGTCCCAATCTAGGTCGTATATCAATCTGTAACATAAGGTAATCCTCTATGCCTCATATCAATGTAATAAAATGAGCATATCCTCGATGCCTCCAGTTCATTAAAAATAGTAGTAATAAAGATAGTACAAGCCTCATTTGAAAATTAGTGTAAAATAGTATGGGTTACAACCCAGCTTTCTCAAATCAATGCTAGAACCAATTCATGAACCGGGGTCGACTACATCCGTGAGAAAATAATGATCCAATGCAATGCATGCCATCACCAGCACCCAAACAACATGCACAATCACATACCACCGACCATCTAATCAAGGCCTAAAGCTCAAATCTACTCCTTTAACTCAACCACAAGGCCCAAAAGGGAACCTAACCCTAACTGGGTAACAAGAAGGAGGAAAATGAGGGAATAGGTACTCAACTAGTCAATCAATACCTCCAAATCCATATGGAAATATCATATAGAGATTCATAACAACCGATAGCCCTGCCAAACAGCAACAAGAAAGCATAAGAGATTCTAACTCTAAATCTAGAAATGGAATCCAGTAGTAATTAACAAGCCTAACCGGGTGGAAATCACTACACCAAGGCTCCAACATAAGTACTTCAATAATGAAGAATACTAAGTATCATAAACTCCCGCCAACAATGGATACGACAACTAAGGTTCAAACCACAACTCATGTCTAAGTCACGAATCACCTAAAATAGGTTAACCAAAGCCAAACTAAGTCATAGTCCACAGTTTAACCAACTAAACGGGAAATCTCATAAAGGTAAACTAGCCTAAGCCTCATATCGGGACAACCAGACCATAATTTAGGATTCAAGCCCAAACCCGTCATATACAATCCAAACCAAAAGCAATTTATACAAAACAATACCGTATGAAACTCAAAAAAATGAATGGAGGCCTTACCCTACCTTGAAGCCAAACACACGCACTCCAAGTCCACTTCGTGATAGTTTTCCTCTCCAAAAATGACTCTAAATACCTCAACGCTATTAAAAGGTTTATCACCTAGTCAATACGGATATTTTGACACAAAAATTATATTTTCGGAGACAGACCCAAAATTTGGTCTAAAATGGGATTGTGGGACCCACAATGGAATCCCAAAAATGACTCTATGAAAATGTTCTAAATGCATTATGGAGATTTTACCCCGAAATGGAGCACAAATTGATGCTCAAAATGACCTAAATTATTCCAACAATTAAAATCACCATTGAATCTTAAAGTTAAGCTAGGGCAGCCCTTTTGGGAAACAAATTACCTCAATTTAATGATATGCACGCTTCCCAAACCTACCAACATGAAACCACGAACCCAACGCACTTGGAATCGCTCAATTTGGAGCTCTATAGCTCCCAAAATCGCCAAAGAGGGGATGGGTCGATTTTGGTTCATGTCTGTCTTTTAACTTAAAGACCAGACGATATTGTCCTTCCCGATCGCAGGAGAATGGGTCAAGATTGCGACACCCAAGTTAAATGACCATCGCGATTGTGGTGGACAAACCTCGCGATCGCGATGACCACCTGATCCACCCCCAAAGGAAAGCCCTTCGCAATCACGTCCAGGGGCCTCGCCATCACGATGGCTAAGCAAAGTGCCCCTCCGCAATCGCAATGAAGAGAATCACTGGTACCAGCAATAATGCACCAGCTCAAACTTAAGCTTTGAACAAACTCCGATGAGATGTTTGGGATTTGTTCAAAATCTCGTGTGCGCAAACGGACAATGCTACCCCACTAAATTTGACATTTCTGACTCAATGGCGAAGTTAAAATTTTCATCTGAGGTCATCTCGAAAAAATGTGGGTCCCACATCCAAGCATAATTTTTTCCATTTCCACAAAAGGGCTCGAAATAAGACCGAAAGCCTCGGGCCACAAACAAAAGGTTTTTCTAGATCAAACTCGATATTTCAGAGCTAACCGCGTTGATGGAATTTCAATCTGACCAATTTTTCCAAGAATGTATAAAAAAGTCGACCTTAGGCCAAATTTTAAAGACTAAAACGGCAAATAGCTTTAAACTTGCACTGATTGCCTTGATGCTCGTGCCGACCATATTAATGGCCTAATTGGGCTATTCCGGAGCTGATGGAATAAACGGAATTCCATTCTTAGGTCTTCTTCCCAAAGTTTTGATTGAAGTCAATTGTTCACGCTCCAAGAGTTCCCAAACAGAGAAACGGGCATAAAACCCAAACGAACGACTAGACAATCGAACTGTCAGTGCCAACAAGTCAAAAATGACTTGGGGTCACTATAAGAAGGCTCTAAATGCTGAAAATATTGGAAAAGACAAAAATAACCTTGAGGATCATTACTTTATCTACTACTAAAATGACTTTCATCCTCGAAAGTCAAAGGATAGAAAGAACCTAAGGGTACGAAAAGATTAGAAAGCTAAGTTCGCAAGCTCCGCCAACCTACAGGTACCTTCTCGGGCAGACAACGCCAATCTAGAAATCAGGCTAAGAGAAAACTCTCAAATTTACTTTTCTCCATCATAACTCAACGTAGTCTCCAATTTCTCTCTTTTCATACTAACTTCAACTTAACAAGAATAAACTCAACCAAATGTAATAGACTCATTCGATATAAGCCAAAACAACAGAGATTTCTCTGAATTAGGTGACCACAGACAAAGAAGATTCCAAATAACTTCCAAGTCAGATAATTTGTTGTATACTCCCTACTCAAGACTCTTTAGTCATCATAGGAATTCTACCCATCCTAAACCACAGTAACAGCATCTCCCAACACCATCTGAACATTTCCTAAACAACAATAAAGGAATTGCAAACTCACCTGAACACTGAAGATCAGCAAAAGTTCAAAATAAGCAACTTAGTATAAGGCACAAACCCATTGTTCCAATCCAATGACTACTAGAACCAAAATCTTTAGTCTGAAGTCTATCTTTCAAAACTTAAATGGCTACTCCAAAGGACAACAAAATCCTCGAGCACTGAGACCACCTCTAATGTCGCTTTGCTGCCAACGGAACTCCCAGAAAACTGAACCAATATGAGAATCCAACCTCAAAAGCAATCGAACTAAGGCCATGAGTCCATGTACCACTCCACGATTGCAAATCTAATTAAACCCACTAATATAGGGATGAAACTGACCTAATAAGCAACTTATTAGCAAACTAAATCTGCCAAAAGTGATCCAATGGAATCAAACTGTTGCACCAAATACCGCAAGTCGACCCACCAATGCAAGTCTGAGCTAACCGCTCAAACTCAAGAAAAGCTAAACTGGCATGTGGCAATTAAATAGATCAACCCATCAAAAGTAACTCAAGCGAAGATGAACCACCGTAAGTACACTACTAGCTAACTACAATGACACACGTGAGCCTTGCATCTTTAACAAGAAACCAAAAGATAATCCTATTCGCTTATGGAAATGAGAGTCTGTCTTAGCCAAAACTTAGCACAACAGAAGACCCAATTCAACAATCTGACTCTTTGAACCATCAACACACCCGTTGTAGTTTATCGACAGACCAAGGCACAACACGGAATCACTGAGATTGAAGGTAGTCTTGGTTGTAAGGTAAAATGAGTTGGTGACTGAAATTTCCAAAACACATTAATTAACCACCTCAAAGTCTACAAGTCACAAGTGCAAGCCAAGGCAATTAAAATAAATCAAGACTCATCAAAATGAACTCTCTTGCTCCACAATCATCCCTTCCCTCTATTTGTTGGTCAGTCACAAGCATAAGAAAACCGTCATTTCCATAAATCTTCTAGAACCCTTTGTACATAATGCTTCAAGCTAAAACATGACCATACTTAGAATGAATAAGGAAAAATTCCATTTTCAACCTTCTCAACTTAACATTTCCATATGATAGCACAACAAACAATCGGCTGAACCAATCACTTAACCATCAAACATACATCAAAGAGATAACTTAGCCAAATATAAAGGGAAAACCTTAACTCAGCCACCCAAGGAACTAAGAATGGGAAGTCGAACAAAGCAAAATCGATGAACGAGATCTACAATAGACCACAAGGGTCACAACTACTGATTCACCCTTCTCTCGACAGCAACCTCACATCAGCTAAGCACATTAGGGGCAAACTAAAAAGGGGAAGGGGCCAACCCACCAAAACTATAGAATGACTAAACAGAACTCCATCAGGGCAAATAACTAAGCTCAAAATCCACAAGGTATGAATCTACCACTACTACCACATACAGTAATACCAATATGATCCATTACTAAAGGAAATCACCTAGGGGAGATAAACATATACACATAGTTCCAAGCAAAGTTGTCATAGCAATAATAGGTAAGTAATCAGGCTAAATAAGCACGCTCACCTAAGTGCAAGTAAATAATTACTAGAATCACAAGATGAATCTAATAAGCCAAGTAATCATCAATGGTACGAGGACCCCAACACCCAAGCACTACAAGTAAAAAAGGCCCTAGAAACAAAATTTACAAAAATACAATTAATACCTGGAGCCTCTCCCTCTATCTGACCTGCAAAAGCATGGGATGGAATATGTCTAACCTCAAAATAAACACTTGTACCACTAACTGTAAGACTCGGGGTACCACCTCTAACTGACTGTCCTTGATCCCTATGAATCCGAGCTTATCGCCGACGATGCGTGACTATAGAACACTCTCTAGTCGGATGCCCAAACTCACCGCACGTATAACACTTTCCACCAAACGCAGCCCGCTGAGATAAACTAGCTAAAATATGAGCCCCAAAACTTAAATACTCAACTAGCAAACCCTGAGATGTCTGTCGTGAACTTTGTCCATCGTTGGTACCATAACCTATCACAGGGCCACCTAAAACCTGAGGTGCTCCCGCCATGGGTCCGGTAGGTCTAGAGTGAAGATGACCCTCACTAGGATGATGCCTACCTCGAACCGTGGTTCTACATCTATTGTGCTGACAGTAAAATCTCCTATCTACACCTTAGTAAGTCTCTATACATACATGCTCCATAGACCTCACATAACTGACCACCTGGGAAAAGAAGACCCCATTGCAATCAAGTGATGTGATGCTAGGTAAAATGGCAAAATTAATCCCTTAATAAATCATTGAGTCATAGCTCACTCCATAGGAAATATTGTAGGATCCCTATCCAATCTAGGAACTCCATAATATACTCAAAGACCAATGAAGAACCCTGTTAAGGACCTATAAGTCCAGCTCTAGGATGCAAATCACTCTATACACCCAAAGATACTCCTTCCTGTGGTGTATGCTCAATGAGATGCAAAATCTCCAACGATGTATCCAAAAGAGATGAGGTGATCATAGATATTGTCAAAACCTGGGTAGTATGTGATGATGCTCCATCCATATCCATTGGAACGCTCGTACTATCCATCTAAAGAGGGATGAATTTTAAAAGAGTATTTAGAGGTTGATCAAAGAAACTTCACATGATAAGGAATCAAGAATGGAGTTTCCCTTAAACGCCCTAAAGCCTCTTGAAGATAGGATACAAACGTCTCCACACCGATCTGCAGGACTCTACTAGGCACTTGCTCTTATACCAATGATACCAGCGAACCTAAACTCTTATACCACTCTGTCCCCACCTGATTTTTCAGGTCATGATGGCACCTACTATCAACCCACCAGTAGGTAAGCCTAACCCCAAAGTTTAGAACCATAGGCAACGAACCATCATAAGCCGAAGGAAAGTAACGAATAATAAGAAGAAAAAGAGAAAAAGAATAAGATAAATACAATAAGATAACTCCCAAAACTTGGTATCAGTCGGTAATTAAGGTACTAAACTAAATAAGGAATACAACGTTTATACAGATACAATGATACTAATAGTAACATAGATTGTCTCCAAATATGAAATAAAGACTAGTCCAAGCCTATTGTAGAAGGAGAAAGGCAACTCAAAACGCCAAGAGTTCGCCAAAATCTCCAAAATCCAAGAGCAGCTCCGCACAATATCCAAATAAGTAGTGAAATCCCGTACTATGACCTGTAGGGCGCAGAAGTATGGTATGAGTACCAATAAGTGGCACCTCAATAAGCATCGGCCGACTGAGCTCCAATAATAAAGAAAGTATAAAGAGCATGTAAGCAAGGAGTATATATCATAAGTAACTAACACAGAAAATAGGAAATCCTGCAATAAGAACATCTAATACAATAGGGAAGATCGAAAACAATCAAGGAAACAACAGACGTACCTGGTGGTGCCAGCCCAAGACCTAAACACGACAACATACTATGAAGGAGGACAATTAAGTGACAACCTACTAACCAAAGTAAACATAGATATCACATAAAGACCTAAAGGACCGTATCAACTAAATCCTTGCACAAAAAGTTAGATAAATAAGAACAAAGGCAGTAACTACCTTCAAACAAAAGACCACCCTTTATACCACCATAAGTTCGTAAATAGTAAGTCAATACTTCCCAAGCCCCTGTGTGCCCAAAGATTTCACTCACAAATAAGTAAAATCGTATGGTATCCCATACTACCGACAGGTACAAACATCTATGCTGGTGATAGACAATGCATATATGCATGAAAGTAATGCATTAAAACTAGTAGTACCATCTGTTCAAAACACCTCATACCAAGATATATACACCTACTTCCAGTCCCGTCTAGAAAGTAGGACCCATACGCCTCTTTGGAATCACCACAGAGGGTTCGGGAACTCCCATATATACCGCCTGGTCCCGATCTACGTCTTATATCAATCTATAACATGAGTGCATCCTCAATGCCTCGTATCAATGTAATAAAATGAGTGCATCCTCGATGCCTTCAGTCTACTAAAAATAGTAGTAATAAAGGTAATACGACCCCATTCATAAATCAATATAAAATAGTATGGGTTACAACCTAGCTTTCTCAAATCAATGCTAGAACCAATACATGAACTGGGGTCGACTACATTCGTGAAATAACAATGATCCAATGCAATGCATGCCATCACCAGCACCCAAACAACATGCTCAATCACATACAATAATGACTCCAAAAGCACCTTACCCTTTAGAGCATACAAACAAGGCTCAAAAATACCACCGACCATCTAATCAAGGCCTAGATCTCGTATCTACTCCTCTAATCAACCAAAAATACCAAAAGAAAACTCAACCCTAATTGGGTAACAAGAAGGAGGAAAATGAGGGAACAAATGTTCAACTAGTCAATCAATACTCCAAATCGATCTGGAAATGTCATCTCGAGATTCATAACAACCGATAGCCCCTCCAAACAGCATCAGGAAAGCATAGAAGATTCTAACTTTAAATCCAAAAATGGAATCCAATAGTAATTAACAAGCCTAACCGGGTGGAAATCACTACACCAAGGCTCTAACATAAGTACTTCGATAATGAAGAATACTAAGTATCATAAACTCCCACAAACAATGGCTACGACAACTAAAGCTCAAACCACAACTCAAGTCTAAGTCATGAATCACCTAAAATAGGTTAACCAAAGCCAAACTAAGGCATAGTCCACAATTTTACCAACTAGACGGGAAATCTCATGAAGTTAAATTAGACTAAGGCTCATACCGGGAGAACAAGACCGTAATTTAGGAGTCAAGCCTAACCCGTCACATACAATCCAAACCACAAGTAATTTATACTAAGCAATACCATATGAAGCTCAATAAAAAGAATGGAGATTGTAGCCTACCTCGAAGGCGAACACGCGCGCTCCAAGTACATTTTGCGATAGCTTTCTGCTCCAAAAATGACTCCAAATGCCTCTACGCTATCAAAAGATTAATCAGCTCATCAATACAGATATATTGACACAAAATTATATTTTTTGGAGATAGACCCAAAATTGGATCTAAAATGAAATTGTGGGACCCACAATGGGAATCCCAAAAATGACTTCGTAAAAACGTTCTAAATGCATTGTTGAGCTTGTACCCCACAATAGGGCACAAATTGATGCTCAAAATGACCTAAATCAATCAAACAATTAAAATCACCATTGAAGCTTAAAGTTAAGCTAGGGCAGCCCTTTTGGGCAAGGAATTACCTCAAACTGATGATCTTTATGCTTCCTCGAACCTACCAACACATAGCCACGAACCCAATGCACTTGGAATTGCTCAATTAGAGCTCTATAGCTCCAAAAATTGCCAAAGAGAGAATGGGGCTAGGGTTGGTTCGTGTCTGTCATTTAACTTAAAGACAAGACGATACTGTCCTTCGTGATCACGTGAGAATGGGTCTCGATTCCGACACCAAGGTTAAATGACCATCGCGATTGTGGTGGATAAACCTTGCGATCGCGATGACCATCTGGTCCACCCCCAAAGGAAAGCACTTCACGATCGGGTCTGGAGGCCTCGCGATCAAGATGGCAAAGCTGAGTGCCCATTCGAGGTCGTGGAGGGTTCATCGCAATCATGATGTAGAGAATCACTAGCACCAGCAGATAATGCACCAGCTCAAACTTGAGCTTTGAACAGGCTCTGATGGAGTGCTCAAGATTCATTCGGAATCCGGTGTGCGCAAATAGACTGGGCTACCCCACTAAATTCGATGTTCAGAACTTAATGGAGAAGTTGAAATTTCCATCTGAGGTCATCTCGACAAAATATGGGTCCCACACCCAAGCATAATTTTTTCTGTTTCCACGAAAAGGCTCGAAATGAGACCGTAAGCCTCGAAACATGAACGAAAGATCGTTCTAGACCAAACTCGATATTCCAAAGCAATCCACACTGACGGAATTCCAATCCAAGCACGTTTTCCAAGAATGTTGACCAAAGTCAATCTTAGGCCAAATTTGAAAAAGTAAAGCGTCAAAAGGCTTTAAACTCACACTAATTGCCTCGATGCTCATGTCGAGTATGCTACCAGCCTAATTGGGCCATTATAGAGTTGATGGAACCATCTGAATTACATTCTAAGGTCGTCTTCCTGGAGTTTTTACCGAAGTCAATTGTTAAAGCTCCAAGAGTTCCAAAACAGGGAAACAGGCATAAAACTCAAACGAACGACAAGGCAACCGAACTGTCAATGCCAATAAGTCATAAATGACTTGGGTCACTACAGGAAGGCTCTAAATGCTGAAAATATCATAAAAGACAAAAATGACCTTGAGGGTCATTAGAACTATTTTTTATTTTTTCTCTTATTAACGAAATATATTATTGTATTAAAAATATTTTAGTTATATATACGTGCATTAAAACATGTCTATAATATGTATAATATATTGAATTTAAAATGTATTATAATTATTATTTATATTAATTTCTTTTATTGTGTTAGAAATGCATTATATATGTATATACAAAAAATATAATTTAAAAAGTAGTAAAAGTATCATTTTTGCAATATCTAATCCAAAATTAAGTTTTAAATTAGGATAATTAATTGATATTTTAAAAGAGGGAGAAAGAGAAAGAGAAAAAACGGACATAAAAAAGAAGGAGAAACAGAGAGAGAGGGAGAAAGAGAAAGAGAAAGAGAGAAAATGGGGGAAAATCGGACAAGAAAAAAGAAGAAGAAGGAGAGAGGGGGGGAGAGAAAGAGAAGGGTACTTTTATTTTTTTTGTTATTTTGGGTAAGAAAAATACTGTTATTTTTTGTAAAGGTCAAACATGTCCTAAAACTCGTAGTTAATGTTATATAATGTATTATTTAAGTAATTGGCCCTAACAATAATATCAAAAATTCTTCCATAAGTAAAAAAGGAAAAGTTTCAAATAAGAAAAAAATTTCAACTTTGACCAAAATATGTGGGCCCATCTCAAGTCACTTGCACGTGACTTTGCCCTCCTTTTGAGTGAGAATTTTAAACTCTTTTTTTGGAAAGAAATTCAACCTCATATGGGCCCAATCTTCTTCCATTATGACTTGGACTTGAATCATAAAATATGAGAAAAAATACCTAAATACATTATTTTACCAGATTCTTTAAAATTCCCTACTATTTGAAAAAATTACAAAAATCTCTACTCTCTCTTATTCTCTGATACATCATTGTACGTGATATATCTCGATGTCGGATACATTACTTTACATGATAGGTCGGATACATCACTTTACGTGATGTACCAGGACGTACATGATGTATCCAAAAGTGACCAAAAATAAGGAATTTTGGATAATTTTTAAAAAAGTAGGGATAGAGTGTAATTAAGAAGAATCACTATGGAATTTAGGTAAAATTTATAATAATATGTGTAGCACTTAGTCCATTCTTTTCCATAATTTTTGAACTTGTTCTTGGGCTTTACTTCCATGGTAGGCACGTAACACCACCTAAAAATATTGTATATGATGTTCCAATACTCTATGAAAAAATAATATTTCTTCTGTATTTTGGACATAACGTTTAATAGAATGGTTCAAATTAGGTGATTCAAATTTCTGCATAACCTGACCAGCATTACCTACAACTTTTGTGAATACCGTATTTTAAGTTTCAGAGGTTAAGTAGGTCAAATAAATTAATTATTGCAAGACATGGTGTTGTGATGAAATAAAGTATTTGTAGAAGAAATATCATATCTCACCGTAGGATGCTCCAAATTGGTTGATTCTTGAATGATATGAAATTAGACTTCTAGAGAAACAATTTATATGAAGACACTAAATCCTAATGAGGAATTTATCTTTTTCAAACGCAGCTCCAAAAAAAGGTATTCTGTTAAAAGAAGGTTCATCTCACCAACCATGGAAGGAACTAGATCCATTTGACATCACTCATGACATCAATAGTCCTCCATTTGATATCACCCATGATATCACAATCTTCCATTAAATTTTTAGATTTTTCTTTATAACTATTTTAATTATTGTTAGGTCCCTCCTTCACACCTATAAATACCCACATTATTTCCTCATTTTGTTCATCAAGCTTTCTCAAACAACTCTTCTCTCTATACACTCCTTTACTCATTCTCAAAATATAATTTTAGTTCTTAGTAGTGCAGAAATACTATTCCAATGATTCATATACTCCAGGTAGTACACAAAATGCTCCGGTGAGGAGAAAATGCTAGGATTTAAGATTGTTTATTAAGTTCTTCGATTCTGAGTAACGCTTAGGATTTCAGGTATGTAAGACTTCAATGAGAGTATTCCTTCCACTTTCATACCTACAGTATTTTGATTATATGATAAATTATGTTTATTTTCTTTAAGTTTTTTTCTAAGTTATACGAGTGTTAATCCATTGGTTCTTTCACCCATTTAGTCCAAAACATTTTCAACTAAATCTCTTGATTTCAAATAAGATTTTCCTATAGGTAATTCTTATTTCTACTTAAGAGCATGAATTATGGTTAAACTAATGATTATTGGTCTATTTTGATGCAAAATGATTTCATATGTATGAATTGATGGTTTTCAAGTATTTTCCCTATTTAGCTCTTTAAAGGTTCTTGAAATTCATGGTGGGTTGTTTAAAGCATGATTTTTAATTAATGAATTTCAAATTATTTATGCATAATTTCATTTACATATATGTTTGAAAGTTGAAGTGATTTAAACTCACCTAGTTTTACTATATTTTCAATGAAGTTTGACTTGAAAGTTTTGACTCCAAATAAATGTTTATGAAAGCAATGTCTATGATCAAAAGGGAGTCTTATGAAATAAAACAATGATGAAATGCTATGAATGATGGATTCTTTATGTTATAAGAACAATTATTGCATATTTGAATCACTAAAGCTTTTAATGAATTATTCCACCGAATATGATATTTTGAATTCTCAAGCTATATACTATACTATTTTGAAGTATTAAATTATTCTATGGGATTGACTTAGCACCGAATGGGGCATTGAGGTGGGATTCGGTAAGGGAATCCTAGTAGCAACCCCTTGTCTCACTAACTATGTGCCAACATAGGAGCCCTTGTAGGCTTAGGCTAATGGATCCATGAAAGCCCTTAAAGTTAAAGCTAAAGAAATGATTGAAGTTGACGGAGTTCTACCCGGCAAGTAGTCTCCCCGGCTAATGTAGGGGGTTATATTGGATTTCATGTAATAGCTCGCATGGTCTTAAATGTCGGTTATGGTCATCTTTCCACACCACAAAATAAATGTTTTAAAGCATGTCTATATGATTGATTATGCATGCATTGCATTATGTTTCATATTACATAAATGTTTTTCCTCAATGTTCATACATGCCTACATACTTAATACATTCAAAGTACTAATGCATACTCTTTTCCCTACATGATATCACCACGTAAGGACCGGTGCTCCTCCTCGTTCTCTCCATGTGGCTAGTTGAGATTTCGTTTGAAAACTACTTTTGGTGAATTTCCATGTTCCGGGAACAATACTCATTTATCTTTCTAGCTTATGATATGTTGAGATCTTTAGACACTTACTATTACATTTCTTTCTATTATGATTGAGGGTGAGCTAGGGACTTGTCTTAGCCCCATTAAATCTAAAAGTTAGAGGTATTTTTGGACATATGTAAGTTAAAGATTTACTATTATGATTTCTGCTTGTTTATTTATTGTCATTACCTATGAAAGGTTAAAAGAATGCTAAGAGGCTTGTTTGAGGTACTTTCAGGTACCGCATTCGCCATGTCACATCTAGGCCCTAGTCTTGGATCGTGACAAGGCATGTTCTTTAATACCTATTGAAGCACAATAATTTTGACTTGCAACTCCTTATCTTTAGACCTTATGATTGTTTTCTTAAGACTTCCATAGTATCATTCTTGTTCATGGAGCTATCACATTACATTGGCCAAAGACTATTGGTGGCTTGAATATACTAAATGTCAATTATTAGGAAAAGGTCGATATACCTAAGATGCTATGGAATTTGTATTAGGAAGAAGATAATTTTTGTATCCAATCTATTACATAAAACATAGGACAGTTTGGGATGTTCAGATCCCCCAAACTGTATGAGGAATGTTAGATTTATATTTGGAAATTTTTTACAAATAGCAAACTTTAAGCCTTAAATAGGACTCTATAGCTATATTTTCAATATTTGCAAAACACAGTTATACTTTTATTTGTTATGCCTCCAAATTTTGTATTCTTTTTGGTGATGCATACCTGTCACGCCCCGGGAGGGTACCCTAGGCGTGGCCGACACTCAAAAGTCATTTCTGACCTCCGAGCGAACTACCTGGTCCAGTCACACGTTCATTCAATCACATTCTCTTAGCGGAAAACTCAATTAAGGATATATTGTTCATAAATTAGGGCCAAAGGCCAAATAATCATCAACTCGACAAGAAATTTTAAAAAGGGCTACTCAAAAGAACAATTCAACATTTCTACACTCCGGTCTATGAAGCCTCTATCTACAATTTAGAAGGTGCCCATGACAAGCCCATGGCTACCAACAATCAAAATAAAGCAAGTGACATCAGAACTATACAAAAAGAGCCCAACATCCTCCGGAACTAGGAGGACTCACCGCTAGTTGGGAGGGGGTGGGGATCTTCAACGGAGCGCCGGTTGATGATCTCTGGTACCTGTCTCTGCATCATGAAACGATGCAGGCCAAATGGCGTCAGTACGTGGAATGTACTGGTATGTAAAATGGCCAAATGGAAGGACATAAAGGAAACATCAATTCTATCAGAACTCAACTCAAGAGAAATAACAACTCAATCAAGTGTCCTAGATCTAAACAAGAATACGGTTTAGACGGTACCAATCACATATCATTCAACTCAATCCGACTCAGAGTACTATCAAGACTTATGTGGGAGTTTCTCTTATCTGACAACCATCACTTATGAGCCAGTGACAGTACAACAAGACGACGTTGTTGCCGCATCCGTTCATGCTTTGCCGGGGCATGAACGAGTCAACCAATCATGGATCCAATCCAACCAAGTCCTATAATGTCATGACAAACATTTTGGGGAAACATCCGACTTTAATGGTTCAATCCCCTCCTACGTTTGGAGACGTAGTTATTGGGTTCGAGTATGGACTTTACTCTTACCCAATTCGGTGCTCGATACTCCTCCCAAGACTCAATGCTCATAAAACTCCATCCAATCGACTCAATCAAATCATATTGACAAGTCTCATTTAAACCTTGTCAACTCATCCACTCTAGCTCAATCAATCATCTCTAAATCACATCTTTCAAGAGAAATTTAAAGGCACATTTATAGCAACATGTAAACATAACCAATCATTTCCTCTATCCATTTAATTAATCTTTGAATCTCATCACAACTCCAAGGCTTTAAATCAACAATTCAAGATAAGCATCATTTTAAAGAAAATAGCATCCTTTATCATAATCCACATAGCTAAGAAAATCAATAAAACATATTTAACAACTCATCTTCATCAACTCATACTCACACAAAGACTCTTTTTGGAAGTTCTTGACTAAACCTCATCAACATAGCAAGAATTACTCTAATAGACAACAAAACTCATTTGAACACAACCCTAGCAAGAAACTCCATTTCTATGGACATTTATCATCAAAGAAGGTATAGGGCACATGGGTGGACTCAACCCATGTTTTAGATAGCCTTACATACCTTAGTGAAGACTTTGAAGAAAACCTTGTGGTTGGGTCTTCAATGGAGAACTCGAATCTTGAAGCTCTTGGAACAATTCTTTGCTAAAGGGGGACTTGGAGAAGAAGAAGAAGAAAATGAAGAAGAGAGAGTTTTCTAGGGCTTTTCTAGAGAGAGAGTGGGGGCTGAAATATATGTCCCCAAATACTCAAGGAGGATACATATATAATTTTGGACAATTCCCAAATTGCCCCATCTCAAAAGTTCTGAAAAATAGGCAAAAATGCTCCTAGCGTGATAGTGGCGCGTCACGCCATTGCAGCGCCAGGCCGATTATGCCTAAAAGTTGCACACCTCGTAGTGGTGCACCGCGCCAAGGACCAAACTACTGAGGCACATTCTTGGCGCGATAGTGGCGCATCGCGCCCTTACAATGCCAAGGCCATATTTTCTGGGTTCTGGAAATTGGCTTGAAAAATCCTACACACCTCATAGTGGCGCGCCACGCCAGGGGCCAAACTACTGAGGCGTGTTCCTGGCGCGATAGTGGCGCATCGCGCCACTGCGGCGCCAAGCCCAGTTTTCCAGCAATTGCAACCCAAGCCTGAAAATCCCTATCGTGCTAGTTCGTCTTAGGATCGTCATATCTTTCGACTCCGAACTCCAAAAATTACATTCTTGGTGGCGTTGGAAAGAAGACTCGACAACCTTTAATTTGATAGTTCGTGGGCCACCCAGATTGTCGTCTTTCAAAAGATAGGGTCGTTAGAAGTCAACCCCTTATACGAACTCATCCCAAGACTTAGCCACGACGAGTCTCTTGGATTTAATTTGGTCCTAGGGGCCCCCTTGTGACCCCACATCACCTCCAACATCCTTAAATTTCTCGGGGACTCATCCTAGCTCATGCATACGCTCCCCAATACTCGGGTTCGACCCTACCCGTATACAAGAAGGGTCCGAATCCTAAGAAAAATTTTTGAGGGTGTTACAATACGAAAAAAAAATATACAACCTAACTGAATGTATTAAATTTCGGATTATTTTTGGTAACCTCCCTTAATTTACTCCATCATTAATCCTGTTACATACAGGACTCTTTATCCTTCATTATCATTCATCTTTCTGAAATTCAAAAACTCATCAATTCCCTTCTTTTTGTTTTTCTTAAAAAATCAAAAACGATGATACTTCTTGCAAGGAGGTTTGGACCAGTTCATAATCGTTTGTTCACAAAAGAAGGCTTGTTTGGAGACATGGAAGTTAAATGACTCCCTATTTCGATCCAAATATTCTAATTTAAATTCAAAATCGTGGTTGAATCTGTTTTTTTACATCTTTTTTTTTGCTATTTGTAATAATTTGGAATACATATAATTGTGAGATTCATAAGTCGAATAATTTGTAGATACAATTTTGATATATCATTTGAATTGTATAAAGAATGTTCAAAGATTTGAATACAAATGTGTACATTATATAAATTTAAATTTGGATACAATTTTGATGCTTTGATGGTGAATTAAGTTCGGAATACAAAAAGAAAAGTACTTTTATGTATTTGAATTTAAATACAACTTTGATGCTATTGGTGGTGAATACACTTATGTAGTTTAACCAAGATATGTAATACAAAGTAACAATAAAAATACAAATTGAGATTGAACTAAAAAAATGTAATTATAAGACAAATAAATAGTGGATACAAATAATTTTAGAATACAAGAAAATTTATGATACAAATAAATTTTGGATACAAAGAAGCTATTTATTATACAAATAAACTTAGAATACAAGTAAGTTGAGGATATAAATTATTTTTTTAATTCAAAATGCATATGGATTGGAACAAAATACAACCCCAAACCTAAAAAATGGCAAAATTATCTCCCAAAAAAAGATACACCGGCTCAAATTGATGAATAATTTGGAAAATAAAGATACTTAAGAAACTGAAAAAATACAAAATAGCACTAAAACTGACAAAAAAATCTGAAAAAATACATAATTACCTGTTTCAACGGAATTCTGGTGGAAAATATTTTGGAAGATTTTTCGTGGAATATGGATAGACATTGAAGAATTAAAACAGAAGAGAGAGAGAGAGAGAGAGAGAGAGAGAGAGAGAGAGAGAGAGAGAGAGTTTGAGGAGAGAGTGTGTATTTGATTAGGAGTGAAAAAAGGATGTATTTTAGGATTTTAATTAAAATCAAATATTTTGCTATAAAAATAATATGTAATCTTTTTTTACAATATTTTTAAACTAAGTTATTATACATAAATAAATTGATAATTTTGTCTAGTTCTATAATTTTCTCTTTATATTTTAGGGCTATATAAGATAGTTGGTAGTGCAGGTTTGGGGATGTCCAAACTTTGTTGTTTTTCTATTTTGTAATGTCATATTTGGTAAATAAAATCTTTACTTACAAGTAAAACCCGTCTAATATAACAAATTTATATCATGAATATATAACTACTACCTTCATATTCAATAAATTTATACCTTCATATCCAATTAAATTTATAATTTTCATCTTCTCTTTTATTGCATTATTTACATAGGAAATGGAAAATTATACTGATTATTTTTGAAAAAAATATTACAAGTATTTTATAACTAGTATTTCTTAATATCATAAGTGTCATATTGTTAATATTACTCCTTAGCCTACGACAGGTGGGACAGACCAAACCATGCCATGAGATTAGACTAGCGGTTACGTTCAAAAAATATAAGTCCTCCTAGAATAGTGTGAAGTGGATTTTGAGGTACATTCAACCATATGAAATTCTAGTCAAATTCAAAATAAAATAATATGACAACTGTCGATCAAAAGCAATCAAGCATCTAAAATGACATGTTTCGGTCCATTACATGCAACCTTATCACATTGCTTTTGTGATAAGATTGACAACTCAAATGAGCTAGCCAATTAGAATCCTCCAAGAGAGTTCGGAAATATTTAAACTGTCTACACAATTATAAATAGGGGAGTTACATAACTCATTAGGGGATCATATTCAGGACAGTGGAGTTAGTGAATGCATTCGCTAACAGAGAGATCCGACATCAACTATTCAACTATATAGTTTTTCGACAAGAATGGAGTGGTCGATAGAGTTTTTCTCGGAAATTAACAGAGTTTTTCTGGGAGATTAACCTAAAACAACAAAGTGTTGTGTGACATTCCTAGAGATCAAACACATCCTGAAAAGGTGCAAATCATTCTATATTCAGGAAATACGCTACTAACGAGCCTCAAATCACGGAAAACATTTAGGAGAGAGAAATCAAGAGAACAAACTGAATTTTACTACTCATAACTGATTAATAAAATTACTATTATCTTCTTTTTTTGTGATTGCAATTTATTTTTTTATAGGTTAGAGAAAATGGTTGCAAACAACGACCTTGTTAAACCAAGTAGTTGAGATCATCGTTGCCAATGCAGCTTAATCAAAAACCAAATCAACTGAGATGATAATTCCATTCTAGTCACACCACTCTAACATCGGCTCATTCTTATTATTATCAGAGATCTCTGCATTTGCCAGGTACATATTTATGCAGAAAGAAGTATCTAGGATGCCTAAAAAGTTTCCATAATTGCAACTACTCTGCAGTTAAGTTCTGATAGATGCTAATGGTAGGTAAAACAGGAATTCAAACTAAAACATGCATTTATGAACAAATAGAGTATCTCCAATCAGGAGAATTAAAAGTAAGAGCGACAATGAAATCTTGCTTAATATAGATATGACTGAGAAGTGGGCATGACCAAAGTTGAATTTCTTGATGGAACAACATCCTATGTTGAAAACACATGAAAATTTTACAATCCAAGCATGTTTTATGTAAGCCTTTAAAAAAATTGCATTCAGGCTTTATGCACAATGTATTGGTCGGACATTGTCTGGGTGACGTCAAGAAACCCATCCCCTGCTATGTTAGTTATTACAAGAGCCGGATATTAAGTTATCAAAAACAATCTCTCTATCTTCACAAGGAGAGGGTTAAAGTCTGGTATGCACCACCCTCCCCAGACTCTATTTGTGGGATTACACTGGATATAACAACAACTAGAAAAATAATTCATGCTCGAGAGGCATTGCTTGAAGTACAAGTTCTGGATATGTCCAATTAATAGAGTTGGTATCATGATAGATAATAACAAGATCTGGATATTAAGTTATCAATAACAACTAGCAAATTAGTTCATGTGTTTTCTTGTTGAAGTGATGCTCACTACTTACCTGAAGAAAGTACTGAATCAAAAGAAACTGAAAAATACACAAGTTTCTAAATTTTGATTCCAAGTAAAAACTCATAAAAAGGGGAAAAAGAGAGAAGTGAAAGCTCCACAAAAATAGTAGAACCAAATTTAGAATCATAAATTACCAACCTCAGTATGGTCAACTTCTTTGACTCTGGTCATGAGAGTTAGAAAAAACTTCAAGGTTGAGGAAAAGATACATTCAGGAAGCGTGTTTCGTCTTACTACTTGTCTAAGGGAGATCAGGAAAAGATACTTCCCAAACAGCTTTTAGTATCATCATGATGAAAGTGAGATTGGGAGCATAGTACTTTCCAAATGAAATGTCATTACCTATGTACTATGAAAATTATATAAAGGTCAACTGCCTATTAATAGGAACACAGGGAAAATTTGCAACACAGATCTTTCCTGGTTTTGATGACACAAACAGGACTATGACGATTCTCAGAACATTCATACTAAATCAGATACTAGCATGCATGCATGCATCCAAGGGTGTGTCTTAGTGGTCAATGAAGTGGGTTAAAAACTATGAGGCCTGAATTCAAATTCCAGCAGAGACTAAAACACGTGGTGATTTCTTCTCATTTGTCCTAGCGTGGTAGATAGAGTTACCTGTTACCTGTTGGTGGTGGGAGGTATCCCGTGGAATTAGTCGAGGAGTATGAAAGTTGACCCAGACGCCACGGTTTTGTAAAAAATAAGATACCAGCATGCACAACATTTGAATAATGTAAGATGAGGGAGTAGAGAAATGGCTTCAAATAATTTTAAAACAAAAAAGAGAAATGCACATCATTATAGTGAAAAAGAAAGGCCTGGAGAAGATCTGATAGACTTCTCCAGTACATTGAAAAATACATTCTCTGTTTGTATATGATTGTATGTAACTCAAAGGACATAAAATGCAAGAAAAGGCGGCAAGGCCTACAATACAAATAGGATGACCAACAACATAGGTAAAGTGCCAACCTTTGAGAGACCACATGACCAGGTTCAATTACTACAGGACCTAACCTCCTAGATTCAATGACAACAAGAACATTATTCAATTAGGTCAAATAAAAGGAAAACATCAGAGAACTCAGTTCTTTGACTGTTTGGCAATCTTGAACCACTCGGTATGGAAAGCCCCCAGCACATCAATCCTCTCATAAGTATGAGCACCGAAATAATCCCTTTGAGCTTGAACCAAATTGGCAGGAAGACTTTCCCTCCTGTATGAGTCAAAGTAAGCAAGACTTGAAGACATACCCGGTGTGCTGATGCCCGAGTTTATAGCTAGGCAGACTACTCTTCGCCAAGCAGACTGACGTTCAACCATCTCTTTTGCAAACTCTTCATCAACGAGTAGGTTAGCAAGATCCGGGTTTCTGTCATATGCCCCCTTGATCCGATCCAAAAATATAGCACGGATAATACAACCACCCTTCCAAATCCTAGCAAGCTCCCCTAGTTTCAAGTCCCATCCTTTTTCAACACTCTTTGCCCTTATCAAATTCATGCCCTGAGCATAGCTACATATTTTGGATGCATAAAGTGCCTTTCTCACATCATCAATCAATTGATTCTTGTCCACGGACTGCTCAACAAGGATATCACTAACCCCGCTAGATTCAAATACTTTGGCAGCTTGAACCCTTTCATCTTTTAACCCACTAAGGAATCTTGAATCCAATGATGCAGCTATTGTGGGTGCAGCAACTGACAATTCAGCGGCTTGCTGAACAGTCCATTTACCAGTACCTTTCATCCCAGTTTTATCCAAAACTTTGTCCACCAAATACCCGTCTCCTTTATCATCCTTGACTCCAAATATATCAGCTGTGATTTCAATCAAGAAGCTCAAAAGCTCTCCTTTGTTCCACTCCGAGAAGACTTGATGTAATTCATCGTTAGAGAGCTTGCCCACAGATCTTAGTACATCATAAGCCTCTGCAATTAACTGCATGTCACCATATTCAATTCCATTATGAACCATCTTAACAAAATTTCCAGAACCTCCTTCACCAATATATGTAACACAAGGGCCACTGTCAGGAACTTGAGCTGCAACCTTTCGTAAGATGTCCTCGATGTATTTGTAGGCTTCAAAAGAACCCCCAGGCATCATTGAAGGTCCATTGCGTGCACCCTCTTCACCACCTGATACTCCCATTCCAAGATAAAGAAGACCATGCTCAGCCATTTCTTTCTCTCTCCTCTCAGTGTTCTCATACCATTCGTTGCCACCATCAATGATACAGTCTCCTTTCTCCATGAAAGCTGAAAGGGTGCTGATGGTCTGATCAACTGGTAAACCAGCCTTGACAAGAATGATTATGACACGGGGCTTTTGGATAGAGAGTACAAAGGACTCTGGATCAGGAAAGCCATAAAGAGGAAGATTGCCTTCCTTTTTAGCTCGTTCAACGGTCTCATCAACTTTTGAAGTTGATCGGTTGTAAACAGATATAGGAAATCCTTTCTCAGCAATATTGAGAGCAAGATTTTGTCCCATAACAGCAAGCCCAGCAAGACCAATTCTTGTCAGTGTAGCCATGTTGGTTACCTGTTATAAGAAGATGCGAGAATGTCATTTTTCCCTTACAATGAAATGAAAACAGGAATGGTTAAGAGAGAAACGGACTAGAAATAAAGAGAACAAATCTCAGAAATTTTTAAAGCCGATTCTGCAAGAATTTCCTGTCATTCTTACAGTTGTACTGGCTATTTGTCCCAAGGATTGATCAAATAAAACGTAGAGATACCTGATTCCTACTGTAATTGCATTAATCAAAAATACCAAGAATGGTTTAAAGTTGATTTGCTAAAAGATGCTTAAGATAGAGAACAACTTCACTATTCAAAGTCAGGTAAAGATTTCAGATGACTGAAAATTCAATTATTAGAAATAGATAGAGCTGGCTCCGCATCTTACCAATCCAAAAACAAGCTCCAAGGAAATGAAAATTCGGACTCCTTAAATGTGACTTTAAAAGACAGGTTTGCAGACAAGAAGAATGATACCAGAGGAAATGAGAAAATACAGATACAAGTGATTTATAGCCAACTCTCTTATTGTCCATCTCAAATTCACATATCCTGTTTCCCTTCAATGCTACAGAACCCATGGATAGACAATTTCTTGAATTATAAATAGACTCAACTTACGAGCTTAGTGGCAAAACTTATTAACCGACTCAGTTTTTGAAACATTAAATGAACTCAGGAAGGTCAATATCACCCCAAAAATCTAAGCAAATGGACCATGTTTTGGCTAACACCACAAGAATATCGGGGCTGAGACATGAAACCAGGCCAGAAGAAAGCATTTGAGGCACGACTTTTGAAAACTGAATACACACAGTATTAACAAGATCAGGGAAGCAAAAGTAGAAAAATTGAGTCCAAATGGCTTTACAAAACAGCAGATAGGACGATATAGATTAATTTATCATAAAATACTAAAAAGTGCAGACAAAAGGATGATTCTTGCAAATAAAAGAACCAAGTAAATAGCCTGATTCACCATCTGATGAAATAAAAAGTAAAGGTCCAACATTCTTACCTAAAAGCACAAGAAGTAGCAACAAATGTGCTCAAAAAGTCACAAATAATTGAGGACAATAAATAGGAGACCCTAGAATTATAAACCACAAGTACCATAAAATCCACCAGCAATGGAAACAATACAATCATAAAACACCCAAATGGAACACAATGAGCAACTCCTAACGGAATCGAAGAGTTTAGGCAAACACTAAAGGATTAAATCTTTAACAGATTAAACTGACCTCAAAACTCTAAACAATAACAAATAAAGGATGAAACCTTTAACAGATTAAATTGATTCACACACTAAATAATCACAAAAGATAATCAAATCTTTAACAGATTAAATTGATCAAAACAGTAAACAATCATATATAAAGATCATACCTTTGACAGATTAAGCTGATTCAACAAAAGCTACTACTACCTCAACCAAGTACCAAAATAAATCTACTTCAAGTAAATGAAACAACAAAAAAAACATGAAATTACACTGATTCAAGATCAACAAAGAAAGGTTATAAAGATCAAACCTTTAACAGATTAAACTGATTCAAGAATCTCTTTTACTACCTCAACCAAGAACCAAGACTTGCTTCAACCAACAAATCTATGAGATTTACGTCAAATAATGGTAATGGGGTTGATAGAAAATTGAGTATAAATAAAGATATAATTCAATGGTGTGGACTCACGTTCAAGTCAAGTTGTTAGAAGCGACTACTTCAAGAATGGGGAGAAATGGGTTCACAAAGATGGGTCTAATTTTCTTTTCTCAAACGCGGTGGATCTTTCTTCTGTCAAATAATGCCTGCTGTTTATAGTGTTCTCATGAATTTCCAATAATGCGCTCCTTTAATTAATCATATTTTTCAATATTTTCTGAAATTCCCTTATTCGTCAGCATACCTTTTTCATTTTTATTGCTTATTTAACCCAAAAAAAAAAAACAGACATGCCTTCTTAATGAGAATGGTTCAAATAGCAATTGACCCTAATGGGATGCAGTGTGCATTCGGATATACTATTAATGATATAATTGTGTTATAGTATTTTTATTTAGTCCCTTGTAAATATTATTTATATTTTGATAACAAAGTCTTGATTTAAATATTTAAATAGATCATTATATATATATATGCATCCATTTCTTACATAGTATACGATTTTGTATATGGAGTATTTTAACTCATACACAGAAGATTAAAAGTATCGATTCATATAAGTAATAAATTTGTGTTCACAATCATCGATGAAGTAGGACAATCATCTTGCTGATCGTAACACAAGATTAAATTTAATTTGATCTTAATTATGGAAATTGTTAAATTTCAACTTCTTGTGCTACTACATTTTGTATGTATTGAACGGGCCAAATTAGAGATATTTATTTATGTTTTGAATATTTATTAAATAAATTCTCTAGTCCATTACATGTACTTGTACTCTTAGTCCTGATATAATTATTATGATCTATGTGATTTGATTTATTGTTTTGATTTATTAAAAGGTGAGACTTTTTCAATGAGTCAATAAAATTCTAGTAGATTGGATAATGACAAATTACATTAGTGAAATAATAATTAGTTGATAGAACCGTGTCTCGGCCCCGAGTTGAAGACACCCCTTTATGGTTAATTATAAGTTTTCATGTGAAACCCTGTAGATGGATTTTATCTGACACATGAAATAAGTTAAATGAAATAATAAAGGATTAATTTAGTCAATAAATTAAATTTTCAGAAAATTTGATTTAATTGACTAGTGTCGGTAATTCTAACACAGGGAGTTAAATAAGAAGTAATGGTGGATTTCGAAATTAAATCAAGGAGTGCAATCACAGATTTTTAGTGGAATAATTTCTAATTTATTACGACATGGTTAATTCATTCTTTTGCGAATTATTATCGTAATTGGAAGCCTCTGTTAAATAAATATGTGGTCCCTACTATGCCTGACTAATTAACCGTATTTGGGAAAAGGTAAAAGAATAGAAGTAGTCATATATCACGGATCTTCTAAAATAATTTTTTTAAAATTCAAACTTTTAAATGGTGTTTAAAAGCAAAAATGTTTTGCTAATTAAAGGCAAAAACGATTTTGATTTTCAATGGTCATTTATGGTCTTTATTACCTCTTTAAATGTCCTTTTGAATGGCCCTTATGGCTGATCTTATTACACCAAAATTGGGCGTATAAAAAGGCATCTTGGAGGAAGAAGAAGATCATCCTCTTCTAAAAAGAAATACTCGCTTGTCCACTCAAATTTCAATTTAAGAAAAATTAATGAGGTCAATAGTAGAAGGCAGCAGAAAGGAGACATTCTGGATCCTTCGGAGTTGAGCAATTTGTGTGGAAAACTGGAAAAGTTAGTTGTTCTTTTCGAATTTTTTAAAGTTATGTTATTTAGTTAATATGTAATTCGTGATTCTGTATTATGCTTCCGCTGCTCATATATTGTATACTCTAACAGTGTGGTGGGAGATATTTTGTGTGTAAAAATAAAAATTTATAAAATAAAAATTAATTTGTAAAGGATAAACGTAACTGACCCTAATAGAAGAGAAAGGGTTCAAGTTTGTGAACTCTTGTGAAATGATTTTGATTTGCACTCGCCTAATTCTTTGATCATATACGTTCATTTATTATTATCTAAATGGGGCTATATTTATCTTCATTAATTAATAATAAAAATTCAATATCTGATTTTTTTTACAGGAAAAAATGTCAAATGTATCCTTGAACTATAAAAAATTAGAACGTTGTGTTAACCTTAGTGTAGAGTTAGCAATCTACAATGATTAGATGAGTTGGCAAAGTTTGTTAGAAGTTAGTTAGGAATTAGTGATCCTACATGTGCTCTATAAATACAACACTCTACACATGTGTGTTAATTAGTTGTAACTAATTTCTTTCTTTCTTTCTCAATACACAACTCCTATTTCTCTGTATATTCTTCTTCTTTCGCTTATGTTCAATCTCCATTAATGGAGTTATCATGATATTAGAACCTCGAAGTATCTTAGACTAAAAAAAGTATGTGTTCCTGTTTGAGAGTCTGAATTGCTTAGATTCTAAACTGAAGATCAGTTGAGTTGAGAGTAAGCATTCAAACTAGAGATTGAGATTCGAAGCTGAATTCAAAGATGAACATAGCTGAAGTCGCGTCTGGATCACTGGAAATTAGAAACTTGAACTCGAACACAACACATGCAGCTGCTGGACCAACCAACTACATAGCTCCAATCATAGATCACAACCATCCATTATATCTCCAACCTAATGATATTCCAGGTAGCTCTCTAATCTCTCTTCAACTTACCAGTTCAGAAGATTATACAATTTGGAGTAGATCCATGCGTATTGAACTCCTTAGTAAAAGCAAGTTAGGCTTTGTTAATGGTAGTTTCCCTAAATCTAAAATTGCACCTGAATTGTTTGATATTTGGGAGAAATGCAGTGTTGTAGTGTTGTTGTAATGACCCTCTAGGTCATTTTTGAGCTAATGCATTCATTTCATTATTTAGAGCATTCTTATAGCGACTCCAAGTCATTTATGACTTGCTGGCACTTACTGTTCGATCACCTGGTCGTTTCTTTGGGTTTTAGGCCCATTTTCTTATTTTGGAGCTTTTGAAACTTAAAAAGTTGATTTCGGTCATAACATCAGGTAAACGACTTCAGAACAAAATTCAAACGTTTTCATCAGCTCTGAATGGCCAAATTAGGCTAGTAGCATGATCGGTGCAAGTAACGAGAAATTCAATACGAGTATGGGGGCCATTTAGCGCTTTAGCCTTTGAAATTTGTCCTAATATTGACTTTAGCTAACATTCTTGAAAAACATGCTCGGAAGAAAATTTTGTCAGTGCGGTTAGTTTTGAAATATTGAGTTTGGTCTAGAACGACCTTTTCTTCACTTTCCAGGGCTTCCGATCTAATTCTGAGGCTCATTGTGGAAATTGGCTAAATATGACATTTGAGTGTAGGATCCACTTTTTATTAAAATAACCTCGTATGAAAATTTTGAATGAACCATTGAGTCCGGAACATTGAATTTAGTGGGGTAACATATATCGTTTGCGCACACGAGATTCTAAAAGAATTTCGAGCACCCCATCAGAGATTTTGAACTTGAAAAAAATTGTTGATACAACTGGTGTTGGTGTAGGCCATGTTTAGCCTTCACGTTCACGAGCCATCATAGCCGCATTTGCAAAGCACTTTGTGTCAGGCCTTCGCGTTCGCGAACCAGGGTAGTGATCCCGGACCTCTGGTCCCTTGGCTTTCACGATCGCGGGCCTTAGGTTGCGTTCACGATGTCTTTTTTGCAAAGCCTTCATGATCACGGGCCACTTTGGCCGCAACCGCGATGAACAATTCTCTGGTCTTTTTCATTAAGACTAGAGACACGATCAACTTTATATGTCCAACTTCAAAAGTGAATTACTCTCTCGATTCTTGTCCAAAATTAGTGATTCAAAGACTGGATTGTGGATATTTACTGGAAGAACGTATATGAGTGTTTGGAAGTGAGTGGGGAGGCTTCGTTTGAGGTAAAATCTATAATATAGTTGTTGCCATGGGTGTTCTTCTTCGCTAAAATTGTGAAAATTATGCATGTCTTCAATTATGTTGTTTTTCCCCCCAAATTGTGTCTATTTTGGAATACAAGTTCGGGGGGGTGTTTAGGACCTTTTTATGGAGTCAATTCAGGAATTATCAAAGTGGGTCCCACACTCTTATTTTTTACTTCAAAATTGATTTATCTCCGAATTCAATAATTTTAATGTTAAAATGACTGTATTGATGTTGTGATTCTATTTTTAATAACATGGAAGCATTTTAAGGTCGATGAAAGGGAAAAGCTCCAGCAACGTGATTTGAAGCGGGAGTAGTCGGCCTACAGGTAGGCTACGACTTTTCTCTCTTTTGATTGGGTTTGACTTAGCATTGGTATATTTGATTTGTCTGAATTTGGGGGTAATTGGTGGGTAAGTAGGCTAAATTCCTAAAAATCATGCCTTAGACTCTATTTTTGAGTAATTCAGGTTATTGAAGCATGTCACCTATTATTGTTGATCATCCATACTTTATGGTGTGTATTATGTGATTTGTTTACATCGTTGGAAGTATGTATAGCCTTAGTCTAGGTTTAGACTAGTGTTTTCAATAGACTTGCATACTTTTGAAGCTTGCCAGGCCTTGAAACTTCTTCGACTTTGCTTCGGACGGCTTAGCTTCCGGTAGAGTGATGTAACAGACTTGAGTCTGATAGTCTGGGCCTTATCTAGGAAATAACACTGCTCTTGGAACCATTTATCCATAATTCCCATAATTTCATCAATTCCGACATACTTAACTTTTGATTCGGAAGACTGTTCATCGATTCTGGTTGGATGTGGTTTGGGCTAGAGTGGTTTATTATGGCACTCAGTTGGGGTTACTCCCCGTGATGCTCGATTAGCCGTTGATCCTAATTCTAACCGATTTACCTATATTCATGGTCCAAGTCCCCAATTCACTCCACCGGATGTGGTTCAAGTCCTTGCCTGGGTAATATAGCCTCGATTCAAGTCCTTGCCTTTCTTCAGTTGTGGTTCAATTCCACCACATTTTGAAGTCGTGGTTCAATTCCATAGCTACCTTCACCTCAGTTCAAGTCCTGATTCATACTTTATACGTGGTTCAAGTCCAAGATTATCTTATCCTTAGTTCAAGTTCTTGGTTAATCAAAATCTCTGTTCAAGTCCTTTATCCTTTCATTTTTATCTGTTTCAAGCCCTTAGCTCTTTCTAGTTTTGGGTTCAATTTTTATCTCATAGAGTAGTCCGGTTCAAATCCACAGAAAGTTCTGGCATTGTTGGTACTTTATCGGGCTCTCTCTTTTCACCTCAACTCATCTTTGCTCCTGGCGAGCTTAAAAGACTCTATTTGGGTTTTACTCTTAACTTATGCACAAGCGTACCCATCGGTCTTATAGGAGCCTGACGAATTTAGATAACTACTCTCTTTCTTTTCGTGTGTGAGTACGTTTGTGTACATACCTATTTGATATTCTCATTCTTGTCTCTGGCAGTGTTTTACATTTTCATATTTCATATTACTTTTGATTTTCTTGCTCAGTCGGCCTATGATGCCTACTGGGTACCTATTATTTTGGTACTCACACTACACTCTGCATTTGTTGTTGTGATGTAGGTCCAAGCATCAGCTATCAACGTTGATCTCGAGCCAAGTGCAGTCCTGTTTGAAGGCGAGGGTGAGCACACAACGTCCTGAATTTACCCGTCCCCCTCTGTATATATATTTACATATCTTTTTCTTTTTGAGATAGTCTTGTTTCTGTGGGACTTGTACTCATTTTGTTAGTAGCTATGTACTTGTGACTTCCAGGTTCTGGAGGGATCTTTAGTTTATATATTTTGATTTTGTTCTGGTCTTTTATTTGTGATTCATATTGTATTATTACTATTTTTAGCTGAATATCGGTCTTCTATCCTTACATTCCATTACTCGTAGTTCTGAGACGTGGGTTGGCTTCTCTATCTGTAGGTTATAGTAGGCGTCATCATGACTCGAGGATTCAGATCGTGACAAGTGTTGTCCTAGATAATGATTGTTGTTCGACCTGGTTTATTAAGTAGTGTTGTATATGATGGACATGCTCACAAAGTATGTTGTGATCTAAAGGAAAGGTTTGATAAAATCAATGGTGTACATATGTATCAAATGCATAATGAGATCCACAATCTCACCCAGAGAGCTATGTCAGTTACAAATTACTACATTACTCTTAGAGGCTTATGGAATGAGTTTGACTGTATTATGCCTTGTCTTGGCTGTTTATGTGATGAGTCAAAAAAGTTCAAAGATCACTTTGATTAACAAAGGTTACTTGAGTTTCTTATGGGATTAAATGAGTCTTATTCAGCTACTAGAAGTCAAATCCTGATGCAGACTCTAACTCCTAATATGAACAAAGTCTACTCACTAATAGTAGATCATGAGAGTTAAAGGAACTTGGAAAGTGCTGGTCATGAAAGTACCCTTCCTATAATTGTTGAAAGCACTGCTCTATTTAGTCAAAAAGGAGGAGGTGGTCCTAACTAGAGTGGTGGCAATTTTGGACATCAGCCAAGAGGTGATGGTAATCCAGGAAAAGGACACTATGATAACCAATAAAAACCACATAAACCTCACAAACAACTTCTTGCGTATGAAGTTTGTAGTTATAGAGGACACTCCAAGGAACAATACTTAAAGGTTAAAGGATATCCGGTTAGATAGAGGTCAAAGAAAAAGGGTAGAACCTCGAGCTCCTATGCTAATCAGGCTGAAGTTACTTAGTTTGTAGATACATCATAAAGTCGACAGAGTGATGCAAATCTAACTATACCTGTAACATTCTTCACACAGGATCAGTACCATCAAATCATACAAATGCTGGCCAAATGAGGTGAAAGTGGAGGAGAACACTCATCTAAGGCAACTACTGCAGGTAGTGTCTTTTGCCTTAGTGTCCAAGTATGTAGATAAAAAATGGATAGTTGATACTAGAGATACAACCATATGACATCTAAGCTTGATCTATTAGATAGATGTAGGTCAGATCCACAATCTGAAAGGAGACAAGTTCTGCTACCTTTTAGAATTGTTGTGTCAGTTTCACATGTTGGTAGTACCAAAGCTTTTGTGATCAACTCATTGCGAATATTCTATTTTTCCATAACTTTAAGTGCAATCTTCTGTCTGTCTCACAACTTACCCAAGAACTTTAGTGTATGACAGCTTTCTTTCCTAACTTCTATATTTTTTAGGATCTCTCAAATGGTCAAGTCAATGGGATTGGTAAACAAGACCAAGGTCTATACATTCCTTAGGAAGGTTTCAATAGTCTAGTTCCTTCTCATTCAGCAAATAGTAATAGTACCCATTCAGTTGGTAATCCTAACTCAATTTCTCTATGGCATAAAATACTAGGCCATGCTCCTATAGATATGATAAAGAAATCTTCAAGTATTGAAGTTTTAGATACTACAGTGTAGTATCCTTATAATATTTGTCCACTTGCTAAACAAACTAAGCTTCCTTTTCCTATAAGTTCTCATATTTCAAATGCAGTGTCTGAGTTGGTTCATTGTAATATTTGGGGTCCCTATAGGAGACCTACTCATAATGAAATGAAATACTTTGTGACTGTTATGAATGAATTTTCTAGATTTACTTGGGTGTTCCTTATAGCATCTAAATCAAATACAATAGTAGTTTTGAGACACTTCTTTACACAAGTTCAAATTTTAATCTCCACAACTGTTAAAATATCGAGGACTGACAATAGGAGTGAGTTCTTTAGTACTGCTTTCCAATCCCTATTATCTACTCTTGGTATACTCTATCAGAGTACTTGTGTATATATATCACAACATAATGGTATTGCAGAAAAGAAGCAAAAATCTATCTTAGAGATGGTTAGGGCACTCAGTTCTAAGCTTATGTTCCTTTGAGGTTTTGGGGTGAGTGTGTTACCATTACAGTGTACTTCTCAACAGAATTCCCTCACATATCCTTCACTATAAGTCCTTCTTTGAGATATTTTATTTGCATCATCCTTCTTTATCCCATGTTAAAGTTTTGGTTATTTATGTTATGGTATGTGTCCCAAAATCCATGACAAATTCTCTCTTATAGCCATACCTACTATCATGATGGTATACTCCTCCTCTTAAAAAGGTTACCTATTATAGGATCTTCACTCAAAGTTCATGTTTGTTAATAGACATGTTGTGTTCATGGAAGATATTTTTCCTTTCAAGGACATACAAGTCTCCTCTGACCCTATTTTTCCTGTTTTAACACTAGTTATCCTTGAGCCTACTCCTACTCCTACCCCTCATGTTACTTATTTCCCTCATTCTGATTCCTTAGAGTCATCTTAGGTCCCTCTTTCTAGTCCTATAGCTTTTTTAACTCCTCCATCCATTACTCAAACCCCACCTAACTCCCCTAGTCCTTTTGCACTGTCTCAGCCAACCACTACACTTGTCTTTACCAGGAAGTCTTTTTAGCCAGTAAACCTCCCTCTTGGCTTTAGAACTTTGTTACTAATCCCAAATCCAACTCTTTTTCTTTTCCTATGTCTGATCACCTACTACATTGGAAGACAATAATACATGGTCCCTGATGAATTTACCTCCTGTTAGGAAACTTATTGGTTGTAAGTGGGTGTACAAGGTGAAGTATAAGTCCATAGATGAGGAGGAGAGATTGAAAACTAGGATGGTATCGCAGGCTTTAGCCAACAAGAAGGTTTGGACTACAGTGAAACCTGTTGCAAAAATTATTACTGTGAGATCCATTATGGCTCTCGTTGCCTTAAAAAGGTGGTTCATTCACCAAATGGATGTTCGTAATACTTTTCTTAATAGGGATATCTTAGAGAAAGTGTACATGTCTATTCTTGTTGGGTTTACTAGACTGGGGGAGAATGGTACTAAGGTCTGTAAACTCTACAAGTCTTTATATGGTCTCAAATAAGCTCCTAAGCAGTAGAACTTGAAGTTAACTGAGTGTTGGTCAAGTTGGGATTTCATTAATCACCATGATTATTCACTATTTACTAGACAAGTTGACAGTGATATTCTCATTGTATTGTCTATGTGGATGATTTACTTGTCGCTAGTAGCAACACAACTCTCATAACTAGAACCAGAAAGGATCTACAGAAACAGTTTAAGATGAAAGATCTTGGTGAGCTCAAATTCTTCCTAGGAATTGAATGTGCTAGGTCAAGTAAAGGGATTCATATGTATAAAAAAAGTATGCCCTAGAACTAATAGCTAAGTGTGGACGGGGCCGCTAAACCTATAGGAACTCCACTAGAACAAAACTAGAAGTTAACCTGAGTGAAGTATGATGAGTGAATCCCCACGTGAAAGTGGGGTTGAGGATCACATATTACAAGATCTTGGGAGGTATCAAAGACTAGTGGGAAGACTTTTATACCTCACTATGACTAGATCTGATCTAGCTTTTCTAGTTCAAGTACTAAGTCAATGCATGCACTGTCCTGAAGAGTCATACATAAAAGTTGCATCGAAGGTCGTTAGGTACATATAAGAAACTCCAGGTCTTGGTCTGTTAATGCTAGTTGAAGTCACAAACAAACTTCTTACCCATTGTGACTCAGTTATGGAGATTGTCTAGAAATAAGGAGATCTATTACTAGATATCTAGTTAAATTTGATGGATAATTGATCTCTTGGAAGTCAAAGAAGCAAGAGACATTATCCACGAGCTCAGCTAAAGCTAAGTTCAGATACATGTCCGACTGTGCAACTGAAATCACTTGGTCAGTGAGTCTGTTTAAAGAATTTGGAATTCACATTGAGTTGCCAATAAAAATGATCTGTGATAGCAAGGCTGCAATTTAAATTATTGCAAATACTATCTTCCATGAAAGGACTAAACATATAGACATAAATTTACACTTTGTAAGAGAAAGAATCAGCCAAGAAATGTTGAAAACTGAATTTATGCACACTAAGGATCAACTAGTTGATCTACTCACAAAGAGTCTTGGTAAAGCTCTACACCAACTATTGGTGAACAATCTTGGAGTTATGGACCTGTTCAAATCATGAGCCTGAGGGAGAGCGTTAATCATAGTGTAGATTTAGCAAGCTACCATGGTTAGATGAGTTGGTATGTTACAAGTTAGTTAGAAGTTAGTTAGGAATTAGTGATCCTACATATGCTCTATAAATACAACACTCTACACATGTATGCCGATTAGTATAAATACAATACTCTACACATGTATGCTGATTAGTTGTAACTAATTCCTTTTTTTTGCTCAATACACAATTCCTCTTTCTCGGTATCTTCTTCTTCTCTGTATATTTTTCTTCTTCCGTTTATGTTCAAGCTCCATTAATGGAGTTATTACATTGTTCTAACATAAGCCTTACTATTGTTTTTAAATAAAAAAATTAATCAAAACCTCCAATACCCAAATTTCTATTTCATGAAGGTCAAATGACTACCGCGGAGCCTTAATCAATCCAATGGAACTGAAATAACAAATAATTGCACCATAAAAATGAATCCTTGCACAACTCCATGACCAATTTTTCTAAGAGCATCAATGCAAGAAAAGTCAAAAAGGAAAAAGTAAAAAGAAAGAAAAAAAATATGTAGCAACTTTTGAAAAGTAGCAAAGAAAAAAACATAGTCCAAAAAAAAGTTGACAGCAACTTTTAAAAAAAGTTGTTGCCTCTTTTGACAGAAAAACGCGTAGAAAATTAACGCATAAATTTTTTTACGCATTTTCATCCTCATATAAATAGAGGACCTCGTGCCTTCATTTAATTCATTCAAAAAAAGACTAAAAATACAAAGAGAGTTATACACCAAGATAAATTTTGTAATCTTGAGTGTCCTCTTTAGTAGTTGTTCCTTTTACAAGAGAGAAGTGTTAATTATTGTTTTCTCCTTGTATTTGAGAACAGTGTACTCTCATATTATCATAATAAGATCTTTCTACCCCGTGGTTTTCCCCCTCTATCTGTTTGAGGGGTTTCCACGTAAAATTCTCATGTCCAATTTATTTTCATTATTTATTATTATATTAAACTTTAGTTGTGGTGCTTCCTCCCCCAATAGTGGTATCAGAGCCCTCAATTATTCTATCTATTTTATGTGAAGGTACTATTTGTGAATAGTAAATTTTCGTGAATAGCAAAATTCGGTGAAAAGTACTATTCACGTGAATAGTAAATTTTGATGGCGGTATATTTTGTTATGATTGTTCACAAAAATATTTAAAAATGATCTAGAAGGATGTGAAGAAAATAACAATGTCGAATACAAAAAAGTTTGACGTTGAGAAATTTAATGGGACTAATTTCTCATTGTGGAAAATGAAAATAAAAGCGATATTGAGAAAAGACAATTGCTTAGCTGCAATTGAAGGCAGGCTCACATACTTCACTGATGATAGCAAGTGGAACGACATAGACAGCAATGCAGTTGCTAATCTATACTTGACACTAGCTGATTAAGTGTTATCTAGTATGGCTGAAAAATGGACTGCAAAGGAAATATGGGATACTCTTACGGGATTGTATAAGACCAACTCTTTGCATAATAAAATCTTATTAAAAAGAAGATTATATACTCTTCGAATGGCAGAGTGCATGTCAGTTACTGAATACATCAATACTTTGAATATTCTATTTTCGCAACTTACAACAATGGGTTACAAAATAAAGGGGACTGAACATGCGGAGCTTCTACTTCAAAGTCTGCCTGACTCATATGATCAACTCATCATCAACCCGACGAACAATATAGATAGTCTAGTTTTTGATAAAATTGCAGCCGCCGTCTTAGAAGAAGAAAATCGGCGCAAAAATAAGGAAGACAGACAAGCAAGTTTGCAGCAAGCTGAAGCTTTGATGATGGTGAGAGGAAGACCAACAGAATGTGGCTCCAGTGGGAGTCATAATTATGGTAGATCTCAATCAATAAGTAAGAAGAATATCAAGTGTTACAACTGTGGCAAGAAAGGACAGTTCAAGAAAGATTGTTGGTTCAAGAAGAAAAGTGAACACTCTGAGTCATCAAATGCTCAAGAAAATATTACAAGTACCTCGGATGATGGCGATATTTTATGTAGTGAAGAAATATCAAATAATAAAGACAGAAAATATTTCACTAATGTCTGAATCATGGACACAGGAGCAACATGGCACATGACTTCCCGGAGAGAATAGTTCCATCAATATAATTCTATCTCAGGAGGGTTTGTGTTCATGGGAGACGATTATACTTTGGATGTTATTGGTATTGAGTCCATCAAAATAAAAATGTATGATGGCACAATATGCACCATCCAGGAGGTACGACATATAAAAGACTTGAGAAAGAATCTACTGTCTTTGGGACAATTAGATGATAATGGATGTTCATATAAAACTCATGGTGGAGACATAAAAATATCAAAAGGAGCGCTTGTGATGATGAAAGCAAAAAAACTTGCTGCAAATCTATATGTGCTGAAAAGTGAAACACACCAAAAAGGAGAAGCATCAATCGCGTCAGCAAGTTCATTTGAATAATCAACGATGATATGGCATCGTAAACTTGGACATATGTCGGAACGAGGTTTGAAGATTCTTGCTGAGCAAAAACTTCTTCCAGGGATCAAAAAGGTTTCACTACCCTTTTGTGAGCTTGTGTTACCAATAAGCAAAATAGACTGAAGTTTAGTAGTTCCTCTGCTAAAAGCAATAAAATATTAGATCTTGTCCACTCTGATGTCTGGCAAGAACCGGTGGAGTCCCTAGGAGGAGCAAAATATTTTATGTCATTTATCGACAATTACTCCAGGAGAAGTTGGGTGTATCCAATCAAGAGAAAGACAGATGTTTTTCTAGTCTTCAAAAAGTTCAAAGCGCAGGTGGAATTTGAATCTAATAAAAAGATCAAGTGTTTAAGGACAGATAAAGGAGGAGAATACACTGGTGATGAATTTGATAACTTCTGTAAATAAGAAGGTATTAAAAGGCAATTCACGGTGGCATATACTCCACAACAGATTAGAGTAGCAGAGCGGATGAGCCGAACCTTGTTGGAACGGACAAGAGCTATATTGGCAACTGCAGGGTTGGAAAAACCATTTTAGGCAGAAGCAGTCAAAACCGCATGTTATGTGATCAATAGGTCACCATCAACCGCAATTGATCTAAAAATGCCAATGGAGATGTGGACAGAAAAACCAGCTGATTATTCTCTCATACATATATTCGGAAGTCCTGCTTATGTTATGTACAACACCCAAAAAAAATCAAAGTTGGATCCAAAATCCAGGAAATGTATTTTTTTAGGGTATGCTGATGGAGTCAAGGGGTATCGCTTGTGGGATCCCACTGCCCGCAAGGTGGTAATCAGCTGCGATGTTGTATTTGTTGAAAATAAGATACAAGCAAAAGAAGGAAGCACTTTAAAAGAAAAATCAGACACTACTACAGTTAAAGTTGAACAAAATAAAAGAAGTTCTAGTTTCTTCTGAAGCAGCACCAGAGCATGAAGAACAAGAGCAAGCTGAGATCAAAACTCCACAAGTTCGATGGTAAACTAGGGAGAGAAGAGAACCAGCTTGACACTCAGATTATTCTATAGAGAGTAATGTTGCATACTGTCTATTAACAGAAGATGGAGAGCCTTCAACTTTTCACGAGGCTATAAAAAGTCAAGAATCATCTTTTTGGATGACAGCAATACAAGAAGAAATTGAAGCTCTTCATAAAAATAAAACATGGAATCTTGTTCAATTACCACAAAAAATGAAGGCCATTGGAAATAAATGGGTCTATAAGATCAAACGCAATGGTAATAATCAAGTGGAGAAGTATCGTGCAAGATTGGTGGTAAAAGGATTCGCTCAGAAAGAAAGTATAGACTTCAATGAAATATTTTCTCCGGTGGTTCAACTCACAACAATTCGAGTGGTCCTGGCGATGTGTGCTATATTTGACTTGTACTTGAAGCAGTTAGATGTCAAAACTGCATTTCTTCATGGAGAACTTGAAGAAAAAATTTACATGCTCCAACCAGAAGTTTTTGAAGGACAGGAAAAAGAGAACTTGGTTTGCAGGTTGAACAAATCTCTATATGATCTCAAACATGCACCGAGTTGTTGGTATAAGAGATTTGATTCCTTCATTATAGGCCTTGGATACAACAGACATAGTTCAGATCCTAGTGTTTATTACAAAAGATTTGGTGATGACAATTTTTTTATTTTGCTTTTGTATGTTGATGACATGTTGGTAGAAGGTCCCAACAAAGATCGTCTCACAAATTTAAAGGCACAGTGGGCTAGGGAGTTTGAAATGAAGGACTTGGGACCAGCAAATAAGATTCTAGGGATGCAAATTCACCGAGACAGAATTAATAGAAAGATTTGGCTTTCTCATAAGAACTACTTGAAGAAAATCTCGCGATGCTTTAAGATGCAAGACTGTAAGTCAATTTCTACCCCACTTCCTATTAATTTCAAGTTATCCTCAAGAATGAGTCCTAGAAATGAAACAGAGAGGATAGAGATGTCTCGAGTACTGTATGCATCAGCAGTAGGAAGTTTAATGTTCGCCATGGTATGTACAAGACCTGACATTGCACAAGCAGTGGGAGTGGTTAGTCGATAAATGGCTAATCCTGGTAGAGAGTATTGGAATATTGTTCAGAGGATCCTGAGATATATCAAGGGTATCTCAGATGTTGCAATGTGTTATGGAGGATCAGACTTTACTGTTAAAGATTATGTTGATTCAGATTATGCAAGTGATCTTTATAAAAGCAAGTTCACCGCAGGTTATGTGTTTACTCTTGCTGGAGGAGCTGTAAGCTAGGTTTCAAAACTACAATCTATTGTGGCTACATCTACGACGGAAGCAGAATATGTAGCAGCTACACAAGCTAGCAAAGAGGCAATATGGATGCAGATGTTACCGGAGGAGCTCGGGCACAAACAAGAGAAGGTTGCTTTGTTTTGTGAAAGTCAGAGCGCTTTGCATCTTGCAAAGAATCCGGCATTTCATTCAAGGACAAAGTACATACGAGTTCAGTATCACTTTGTTCGTGAGAAGGTGGAAGAAGGCAGTGTTGATATTCAGAAAATTCACACTAATGACAATCTAGCAGATATATTTACGAAGCCGATCAACAATAACAAGTTTATATGGTGTCGATCTTCTGTTGGCCTAGCAGAAATGTAACATTGCAGTAATTGGATAGAAAGGGTGGTGTGAAAACTTAATTTATTCTCAATTAAATCTTCAAGTGGGAGAATGCAAGAAAAGTCAAAAAGGCAAAAGTAAAAAGAAAGAAAAAAAAATACGCAACAACTTTTGAAAAACAGCAAAGAAAAAAAAAACACCATCCAAAAAAAAGTTGACAACAACTTTTGAAAAAAGTTGTTGCCTCTTTTGACAGAAAAACGCGTAAAAAATTAACGAGTAATTTTTTTTACGCGTTTTCATCCACCTATAAATAGAGGGTCTCGTACACCAAGATAAATTTTGTAGTCTTGAGTATCCTCTTTAATAGTTGTTCCTTTTATAAGAGAGAAGTGTTAATTGTTGTTTCTCCTTGTATTTGAGAGCAGAGTACTCTCATATTATCATAGTAAGATCCTTCTACCCCGTGGTTTTTCCCCTTTATCTGTTTGAGGGGTTTTCATGTAAAATTCTCATGTCCAATTTATTTTCATTATTTATTATTATATCAAACTTTAGTTATGGTGCTTCCTCCCCCAACAATCAATACCATAAACATATAGTTACCTCGAAATAAAACTCAAAAGCATTTTTTTGGTAGAATTTGCTGGGAATCGGTTTTTGGTAAAACACAACAATGCTTATTTCTTTTTTTCGCCCCCCTTTACCAATTTATTAAGTAAATTCAAAAAAAAAAAATACTTAGGGAGAGATGAGCCCGTGAATTGAAAGGGAGAGTTCAAAAAGAAAAAAAAGACCCTTTTGGTAAAATTTGGTCTATACAATTCTCATAATAGGTGAATTTGTAACTATCAAATTGTAACTAACATCTCAACTAAATTCATATTAGATTAGATGATAAAAATGTATATAGGTGAGTAACTATTACTTCATCCTTACCAAATCAATTTCTTTAACATAAAATCCATAGCCCATAGGTAATGTGATATATTGATGGAATGCACCATCTTCTCAAAAATGTTAAAAGGGGTACATACTTTCTAATACTAAGGGATCGTTTGGTGTGATGGAAAAAAATAAATAGTTATAAAATAAAAAAATAATCTAGGGATAAAATTTTATTGTCTTGTTTGATTATCAAGTTTTGAATAATTTATCCCACCATTTATATCATAGTAATAAGATAAATTATTCCACCAAATTAATCTCAAAATAATTAATTCTGAGATAACTTATTTCCAATCAGAAGGTCCCTTACAATAAATTGAATATTATATCATATAAAGAAAGAGCCATCATGTGATATCAACTTTCACAAAATGGACCTTCGGTGTAAGTAAGTGGTGGGTGGCATGGACTGAGCCACTGTAGATAAAGGGGGATCTAATGCATATTCTTAGTCGAAAAATTAAATGACGTACAGATATTAAATAATATAAATATATATTAATTTCACAGACTTTTAATACAATTAAGAAGAAAATTTGCACATTAATTTTCACCAATTTTTTTACACCGCCACTGATGCGTGGGTGGGTGGTTAGTTAGGTGAAGAAGACAGTCAACTATGACAATTCTTCGACCAAATTCAAGTCATGCTGACATTGCTTTGTTAATTCATTTTTTTCAAGGAATCTTCTGTCAACAATTTTTTTAAAATGTCAAATATCAACAACTTTTTAAATGGTTGACAAGAAGGCTATTTCTTGGTAATACATCTAAAGCTGGCGGCACAACATTTTGCACTCACATAGCTGTACCGGCCGGTATAAAATTGAATTGAAAATTGAATTAAATTGCAAATTGAGTCAAACTAAAAATTAAATTGCAAATCGAGTCAACTAAAAAAAATTTAACTAATGATTTGATTGGAAAAAAAATTCGATTATATTTGATTTGATTTGATCTTAACTAAAAAAAATCAACCCGGCATTTAAATATATAATTTTACAATTTAATTTTATACATGAAAATATTTTCTTTGATATAATTTTCTAAATATTTTTATATTTTTTCATAATTTTTTATCTTTTAACATATTATTTTATGTTTGAAACGTAAAATTTTGAATGATCTAATAAATATTTATAGTTCATGGATGTTAGTAACTCTAAATAAAGCTCAACTTAATACTAATGTTAATAAAACAGATATCAATTCAACACTAACAACAACAATAACATATTCAGTGGAATCCCACTAAGTGGGGTCTGGGGACGGTAAAGTATACGCAGACCTTACTACTACCTCAAGGAGGTAGAGAGGTTGTTTCCGAAAGGTCCTCGGAATATTTGTTCTTTAGTTTTACATTGGTTTAGACAATTAAAATATATAATCTAATTTTATTTTTCTTTAATATTTAGTCATGCATTTAATACTTATTTGACTTACTTTAGCGTTATTTAGTATTTTTAAATTATGATCATTTTTCTAATGACTTATTAACTTGCAATATTTATTTTATGTGATTTCATTATTATTTTTTATTGAATATTTTAGTGTCATCCCTCATATCATATTTTGTATTATTTTCTTAAGAAGAATCTTAGATAGTTGTATTTTAATAGGATTGAAGAAATATTTGAAGCGCAAGTTAATTATATGTTTGTATGAATATTTTACCACAAGAATCCGAAAATTTTTGAAAGAATTCAAGATTGAAAAATCCGAGTTTTATTAGTTTGGTTTGGTTTATAAATTTAAAAATTCGGCACAAATAATTAATTTAATATTTGAAAAACCCGAACCAACCCGATCACGTACACCTCTAGCCGTACTTTTCAGTTTACATCTGCATGATCAACATTTTTTATATAGCAATGTTTCTATACGTTTTATATATAATAATATAATATTATACACCTATCTAAACAATATACTCCCTCCATTTTAAAAAAAATGACCTAGTTTGATTTGATATGGAGTTTAAGTATAAAGAAGATTTTTTAATTTTGTGGTCCTAAATTAAAATTTTATGAAATGTAAAAAAAAATGTCCTTTAATCTTGGAGCTTAAACATGCCACGTGGAAAACTGAAATAAAAGTGTTGCCGCAATAGAAAATGGGGCATTTTTTTTTTGAAACAACCTAAAAAGAGAAGTAGGTCATTATTTTTTAAATAGAGGGGATCTTATAAAAAAGGGGAAAAGAGTCAAAAATATCCATCAATTTTCATTTATTAGTTGATTTTGCCCTTACCATTAAAGTAAAGTTGCTTTTACCCTTACCGTCTACAAACTTGTGATCACTCGTACCTATCAATTGGATGAAAAGCCCCATATCAACTACAATTACCCAATTTTAATTAAAATTACCCAAATTTCTCTTTTAATCCAAATTCGACCTAAAAAATTGACATTTTCAGATCTTACATATTAAAATATATTATTTATTTTATTATAAAAAACAAAAACTAAAATTGTTGTAAATGACTTAAAAATCACTTCTCCTTACTAGTACACAAGTGAACAACGGTCGAAAATGTAATAGCATGCAACACTGCAAGGATATATTTTCAATGAAATTTTTCTTCAAAAATTAGTTAAATAAATGAATTAATTTTGAAAACCAATATTCCAAATTTTATTATTTTTTTGGAAGTGTAATAAATTGAATCATTAGAAAGTGTATTAAATTTTCTTCCTATTCAATTCACCCTATTTTCTTGAAATACTCTCGGTGTAGGTGCTGCTAACATACGCCATGGTGGGTATGACAGGGAGGAGACGGCGAGGGAGACTAAGGAAGGAGGTGATAACAACTTCTCAGAGCTCAATTAGTCACATGAAACTTGAATCTTAGATGAAAGAACTTTGCGAGCAAGCAAAAGAAGCTTCAAGTAACAACAATAGTCCATCAATGACAACACATGAACATATTGGAACATCAAGGTTGATCAAACGAAGTATTCATTGGAGTCCAGAAGAAAATCAGAGAGTTGCACAGATAGATCTGGCAGAACAGGTACCAAATAGTGGGATGTCATCAAGTACTGTTCCATCGAACACTACTCCATTGGGTAATGTAGACTCAGATCTGCAGGAACCTATTGGTGGTAAGAAAATAGGTGAATTGAAGGTGAATCTGGCTAGAAACAAAGAGTCATAGGTGAGTCCTTTTGCTAGTAATAGGGTGGATAGTAATGGAATGTCTTTGAGCTATATTACATCTAAAGTGGTTACTGAAAAACTAGCAGTGAAACTGAATGGGAAAGAGAAGGAAAAGGAAGAGGAAAAATGGACGAATTCATTAATTCTATTTTGTAATTGGAGAAATGCCTGGCTACAATTACATAAAGAGATTCATCCAGCAGAATTGGACTACTGTGGCAAGCCCAGATCTATTTTATCACGATGGAGGTTATTATGTAGTGAAGTTTCAATCAGAGGCTGATATGAAGGAAGTATTATATTCGGGACCTTATAGTGTTAACAACAAGCCAATTATACTGAAGCAATAGACCCCCAATCCCAATTTCAAGGCAGAATTTCTCACTAAAAATCCACTTTGGGTTATCTTTCTAAAGTTACCTCTAAATTGCTGGGGATGTGACTCTTTGAGTAAAATAGCTAGTGCCCTTGAAATTTCATTTTTTGCGGATGAATGCACTACTAAAAAAACCTAGATTTTCTATGCAAGAATGCTTATAGAGGTTGATATCACTAAGCCTATACCCAATAAGATAACAGTCATGGATGTACATGAACAAGAATTTCAACAGGTGATAGCATTTGATTGGAGACCTGAGTATTGTGAGAAATGTAGATGGTGGAGCATAACTTTCACAAGAGATGATCTAAGCAGTAAGAACAACCAAGAGCAAAACTACAACAACCAATCCAGAAACAGGCAAAAGCAAAGTGGTTGCCTAAAATGTATTAATTCAGGAACCAATTAAAGGCATGATTCAACTGGCATCCAACACAGTACAACAACAACAACACCTGAAAGTTGAGGAATTTACACCAGTGACTTCTAGAGGAAAATAACTTATCCAGAGTAATATGAACAACTCGGGTAACACAGGTATGAAGAGCTATGCTCAGGCAGTTACAGCTCCTATGAAGAATGATTTTGCAGTTTACAAGCTACAAATGTTGTGTTGGCACCCTTTCCATCTCTTGATCAAGGAGGTGGAACTTCTATCGTTAATTAAATATCTTGGTTAGTATGGAACATTAGGGGTATCAATAATAAGTGTAAGCAAAAGGAGATGGGTAAGTATATAAAGGAGAATCACATAAAATTAGTAGGCTTGGTAGAAACTAGAGTTGAGGAGAATCAAACAGTAGCTATATCTCAAAGAATAGGACCTAGCTAGAGTTTGATACACAATTATACAAGTGCTATGAATAGAAAAATATAGGTAATGTGGAATGATAATGTGTTTGAAGTAATATTGATACAACAAGGTACACAATATGTTCGTTGTGATGTGAAAAATAGAGACAAGAAGATAGAGTGTTGTGTGACAGTGATATATGGTTTTAATACAATTGACCAAAGGAAAACACTATGGAATGAATTAAGAAATATGAAAATTCAAAACACCAAATCTTGGTTGATGTGGAGAGATTTCAATGATCTTTTGTATAACCAAAATAGATTGTATGGAGCTCTTGTCACAAGGAATGAAACTAGGGATTCTGCTGAATGTATACAAGACATATCCTTCAATTAACTACTGTAGAAAGGAGAATATTACTCATGGTCCAACAGGCAACTTGGTACAAACAAAATTTATTGTAGGCTGGATAAGACATTGGGTAATAATGATTGAATGATGCAGTATGATCAATTGGGGCTAGAGTATAGATTATCTCATATATCAGATCACTCTTCTATGTTACTAGATTTGAACCTGACCTCTTATAATACTAAAAATCCTTTTAGGTTTTTCAATTTATGCGCAAGTCATGAGGAGTTTGTGCTGATAGTGCATAGAAATTGGTCAGGAAAAATGTTTGGTAACAGCTGAAGTACATATGGCAAAAGTAGAAGGAGTAGGAATCATACTTTAAAGTACTGAATGAGACCAACTTCAGAGGAGCTACTGAGAGGATAAAATTCATTAGAAATTGTTTAAGTACCATATAAATGAACCTTGCATCCCACTATACTGATGGATTGACATTAGAAGAGAAAGAGTACCTTAATAATCTAGAAAAGTGGACCAATATTGAGGAGAGTATTAACCAGCAAAAGTCAAGAGCTATATGGATTAAACTGAGAGTTTCAAATAACAAATATTTCTCAGCAATGATTAAAGACAGGAGACATAAAAAGCAGATTGTGGATCTTATTTCTCTAACTGGCACAAAATTTGTAGATCCTATTACAATAAATAATGAGATTATAACCTTTCTATCAATCCCTGATGGGGACTTCTCTAACAATGCAACTGTAGTAAATAAAATCATCATGAAAGCAGGTCCAACTCTATCCCATTCTCAACAAATGGCTCTATGTGTAGGGATCTCAAAAGCAGAAATACATGAAGGGTTATGCTCAATAAGGGATGATAAGGCACTACGAGTGGATAGATACAATGTTGTGTTCTTCGAAAAAGCCTGACCGGTGATCAAACAAGATGTGTATGAAGATGTAAAGGAATTTTTCATTACTGGCAATTTATATAATGTTGTGAACTGTACTGCTGTCACTTACCTAAGGTCCCAAACCCATCCAGTATTAGAGAATATAGGCCCATTGCATGTTGTACTGTTCTGTATAAAATCATAGCTAAAATTTTGGATAATAAAATTCAAAAAGTTATAGCTTCAGTGATATCAGAAACTCAAGCTGGTTTCATTCCTGGGAGAAAAGTGGCAGATAATAATATTCTTGCTCATGAACTAGTCAAAACATACAAAAGGAAGAATGTCTCTCTAAGATGCATGATTAAGGTGGATATCCAAAAGGCATATGACTCTATTAACTGGAAGTATTTAGAGCAAGTTATGGCATGTCTGGGGTTTCCAACAAAGTTTAGTGAGTGGGTTATGCAGTGTGTTACTACTGTCTCCTACTCCTTCTTGATCAATGGTGAATTAACAAAACTAGGCAGCAAGAGGACTTAGGCAAGGGAACCCAATGTCTCCATTTTTATTTGCCATAGTCATGGAATACTTGAGTAAGAATTTAAATGACCTGAGGAAACATAAACAGTTCAAGTAACATCCAATGTGCAGTAGACTTAAAATCAGTCACCTGAGTTTTGCAGAGATTTCCTCATGTTTGCAAGAGGAGATCAAACATCAATACAACTGTTACATGAGAAGTTTTCAGTGTTCACTATTGCTACAGGTTTACAAGCCAACTTATCTAAAAGTTCCATATATTTTGGTGGGGTATCAAGCATGGTAATATCACAAATTCAGCAAACACTGAAATACAATCATAGAAAGTTGCCTTTAAATTACCTTGGGGTTCTACTGTCTACCAAAAAACTTAATATTGCTCAATGGCAACCATTAATTGATAGAATTGTAGCAAAAATATCTTCCTGGACAGCAAAAAAACTCTCTTATTCAGGGAGAATTTAGCTAGTTAAGATTGTGATATTTGGGGTTCAAGCTTACTGGGCACAACAGTTTATTCTACCAACTAAAGTGATGAAAAAAAAATACAAGCATACTGCAGAAGCTATATTTGGTCTGGGGCAAATGTAATCACTAAGAAAGCTCTTGTGTCATGGGACAGGATGTGCACACCTAAGATTACCGAAGGACTTAACTTGGTGAATTTAAGGGTGTGGAATAAATCAACTATCCTAAAGATGTGCTGGGATATAGAACAAAAATATGATAGGTTATGGATTAAGTGGATTCATTGTTATTACATAAAGGGACAAACAATGGACAAGTTCAAGATACCTAAGCAAGCATGTTGGATGGTCAGAAAGATTTTGGGAGCTAAAGAATTATTGATCTCCTTGAAAATTGATACTACTGGAAAGAGGAGCATGATTAGGCAAGCATACAATAAATTACTAGGTAGTTATCCAAAGTTAGAGTGGAGAAAGCTTATTATGTTGTAACTCTGCAAGGCCAAAGGCTATGTTCACTCTTTGGCTACAGTCCAAAATAGACTACTCACAACCGACAGGCTGTTGAAATGAAAAATGCAAGTGGATCCTAAGTGTGTTATGTGCTAGTAAGTTGTAGAAACAAGAGATCACCTATTTTTTGAATGCACCTTTGCCAACTTAATATGGGAAAGGCTACTTCAATGGCTAAATATAGATCAAAATCACAACACTAAAAGATTGTAAAGGCAACAATGGACATATTGAAGACAAAAGGAAGAATTCATCAAGCACAGGCCCTGAAGCTAATATATGCAGAATACATGTATGAAATATGAAAAAAGATAAATGCAAGGATCTTTGAGAAACAAGAGAATACATGGGAGACTATAGCACGATGGATTGCTTGTGTATGTTGTGTTCGAGCTACTGCACCAGCCAACCTATTTTTAGAGAAATGTAGCTTATAAAGTGTCATGCCCTGGGAGGGTACCCTAGGCGTGATCGGCACTCGAAAGCCATTTCTGGCCTTCAAGCGAACCACCTGGTCCAGTCACACTTTCATTCTATCATATTCTCTCAGTGGAAGACTCAATCATAGGCATATTATTCATATTTTAGGGCCGAAGGCCAAACACTATCAAATCGACAAACAAGTATAATAAAACAATTCAAAATAATAGTCCAATATTTCCAAATTGCCCTTTCTCAAAAATCTGGAAAATAGGCCAAAAACACTCTTGGCGCGATAATGGCGCATCGCACCACTGCAGCACCAAGTCGAATAGGCTTAAAAACCCTGCAACCCAATAGTGGCGCGTCGCGCCAGGGACCAAACTACTGAGGCTGTTTTGTGGCGCGATAGTGGCGCGTCGCACCCTTACAGCGCCAAGCCTATATTTTCTGGGTTCTGGAAAATAGGCTTGAAAACCCTGCACATCTCGTAGTGGCGCATCGCGCCAGGGACCAAACTACTGAGGCTTCTTCCTGGCGCGATAGTGGCGCATCACGCCACTGCAGCGCCAAGCCTAGATTTCCAGCAGTTGCAACCCAGGCCTGAAATTCTTATGTTTTAGGATCGTCATATCTTTTAACTTCAAACTCCAAAAATTACATTCTTGGTGGCGTAGGAAAAAAGACTCAACGACCTTTAATTTAATAGGTCGTGGGCCACCCATATTGTTATCTTTCAAAAGATAGGGTCGTTAGAAGTCGACCCCTTAGACGAACTCATTCTAAAACTTAGCCACGACAAATTCTCGGATTTAGCTTGGTCCTAGGGGTCCTTTGTGACCCCACATCAACTCCAACACTCTTCAATTACTCAGGGACTCATCTTAACTCATGCATATACTTCACAATAATTGAGTTCGACCCTACACGAATACAAGAAGGGTCCGAATCTTAGGGAAAAATTTTAGGGGGGTGTTACATTATCTCCCCCTTAAGATCATTCGTCCTCGAATGATGAGAAATTAGGGATGGACTCGGGGCACAAATCACAATCAGAACTCAGTCATCAACCAATCAATTTCTCAAATAAAAAGTACTATCTAAACTCAAAATGCACAAACGAATTCAAGTCAAGGGAATGAGCATTACCTTCAACATTCTCATTGGTAGGCATGAATAGATGGGGATATTTAGATTTCATATCTTCCTCCGCTTCCCATGTGGCTTCCTCAACAAACTGATTTCTCCATAGGACTTTGACTGAGGTGATCTCTTTGTTCCTCAATTTGCGAATTTGGCGATCAAGGATTTGGACCAGAACCTCTTTATAGGATAAGCTATCCTTAACTCCTATACTATCAATGTGGACTACCAATGAGAGATTGCCCAAGCACTTCTTCAACATCGAAACGAAGAATACCGGATGAATGGCGGCTAGCTCCGAGGGTAACTCCAATTCATAAGCGACATTCCCTATCCTCCTCACAACCTGGTATGGACCAATGTATCGAGGACTAAGCTTCCCCTTCCTTCCAAATGTCATGACACCCTTCATGGGTGACACTTTCAAATACACTCAATCATCCACCACAAACTCTAAGTCTCTCCTCCTCATATCGGTGTAAGATTTTTGGCGGCTTTGGGCTGTCTTTAGCCTATCTTGAATAACTCTCACCTTCTCCATGGCTTGGTGAACAAAATCAGGTCCAATCAACTCAACTTCACCAACCTCAAACCACCCAATGGGTGATCTACACCTCCTCCCATACAAAGCTTCATAAGGAGCCATTTGAATGCCTGCATGATAGCTATTATTATATGCAAACTCTATGAGAGATAAATGGTCATCCCAATTTCCTTTGAAGTCAAGCACACATGCCCTCAACATATCCTCCAATGTCTGGATGGTGCACTTTGCTTGGCCATCTGTCTGGGGATGAAAGGTCGTACTCAAGTTCACCTTCGAACCCAGTCCCTTCTAAAAGGATTTCCAAAATTGGGAAGTGAATTGAGCTCCTCTGTCTGAGATGATAGACAAGGCAACCCCATGCAATCTGACGATCTCCTGAATGTATAATTTTGCATAATCTTCTGCGGTGTCAGTAGTCTTAACTGCCAAGAAGTGAGCTGATTTTGTCATTTTATCCACAATCACCCAAATTGAATCATGTTGCTTCCGGGACTTCGGCAGACTTGTGATAAAGACCATGTTAATCATCTCCCACTTCCATTCCGGGATTTCTATATTTTGAGCCAAGCCACATGACCTTTGATGCTCAACTTTCACTTGTTGGCAATTCAGGCACTTGGAAACGAATTCCGCAATATCTCTCTTCATCCCACTCCACCAATAGATTTCCCTCAAATCATGATACATTTTTGTAGAGCCCGGATGAATAGAGTATCTAGAACTATGTGCTTTGGCCATAATCCTCTCTCGAACATCATCGACATCAGGTACACACAACCTATTTTGGTACCTTAACACACCATCTCCCCCTTTGGTAAAAACCATCACCTCTTGTTTGTGAACAACTTTCTTCAATTGGAGAAGGATGGGATCCTGATCTTATTTCTCCTTTACCTCTGCCACAAGTGAGGATGCAGAACCATCCTGAACATTAACTCTACCTTCATTGTTCTCTTCAAGACGAACCCCCAATCGAGCTAATCTATGTACCTCCTTCGCCAATTCCTTCCTTCCCTTCTCTATATGGGCAGTGCTACCCATAGACAACCTACTAAGAGCATCAGCAACAACATTAGCTTTACCTGGATGGTAGAGGATGCTCATATCATAGTCCTTGAGTAGCTCGAGCCATCTTCTTTGCCTCAGGTTGAGTTCCTTCTGGCTGAAGACGTATTGTAAGCTCTTGTGATTGATGAACACATCAACATGCACTCCATACAAGTAGTGGCGCCAAATTTTAAGGGCAAATACCACAACTGCCAGTTCAAGGTCATGAGTTAGGTAATTTCTCTCGTGAACCTTAAGCTATCTTGAAGCATAGGCTATCACCTTTCCCTTCTACATTAGCACAAAGCCCAAACCAACTCTAGATGCATCACAATAGATCACAAAACCCTTTGTTCCATCGGGCAAAGTTAGAACAGGAGCAGTGGTTAGCTTGGTCTTCAATTTCTAAAAACTCTCCTCACAAGCAACGGACCATTGGAACTTAGCCTTCTTTTGGGTAAGCTTGGTCAATGGTGATGATATAGATGAGAATCCCTCTACAAACCTTTGGTAGTAGCCAGCCAAACCCAAGAAGCTCCTTATCTCTGTCGGGGATGTGGGTCTGGGCCAATTTTTCACTGCCTCAATCTTCTGAGCATCAACCTGAATACCATCTCCAGATACAATGTGTCCTAGAAAAGCCACTGATGCAAGCCAAAATTCACATTTGGAGAACTTTGCATACAATACCTAGTCCTTCAGAGTTTGAAAGACGACTCTAAGATGATGGACGTGCTCCTCCTCATTCTTGGAGTAGAACAAAATATCATTTATGAATACAATCACAAACATATCAAGATATGGTTTAAATACTCGGTTCATGAGATCTATAAAAGCTGCAGGGGCATTAGTGAATCTAAAGGACATCACCAAGAGCTCAAAATAGCCATAGCGGGTCTGAAAAGCTGTCTTTGGAATATCACACTCCCTTACCTTCAACTGATAGTAGCCCGATCTTAGGTCTATCTTTGAGAAACAGGTGGCACCCTGAAGTTGATCAAATAAATCATCTATTCTGGGGAGAGGGTATTTGTTCTATATGGTGACCTTGTTCAGCTGCCTGTAATCAATGCACATCCTAAGGGACCCATTTTTCTTTCGCACAAATAGGACAGGAGCAACCCATGGTGAGACACTCGGCCTAATGAATCCCTTATCTAACAAGTCTTTCAACTGTTCCTTCAACTCTTTCAACTCAGTCGGAGCCATTCTATATGGAGGGATAGAGATAGGCTGGGTATCAGGAAGGACATCAATTCCAAAGTCGATCTCCCTATCAAGAGGGACTCCCGGCAGATCTTCAGGAAAGACGTCAGGAAACTCGTTGACAATCGGAACTGACTCAAGGGATGGAGACTCAATATTGTCATCTTTCACTCGGACAATGTGATAAATACACCCCTTTGAGATTATCTTCCTGGCCCTAAGGTAGGAAATAAACTTACCCTTAGGCACGATAGGACTCCCCTTCCACTCTATGACCGCCTCATTCGGGAATTTGAACTTAACAATCTGAGTCCTACAATCAATAGAAGCATAACAGACATAAAGTCAGTCCATGCGAAAGATCACATCAAAATCAACTATGTCCAACTCAACTAAGTCAGCCAAGGTATCCCTGTGATAAATTGACACAGTTCAATCTCTATAGACTCTCTCAGCTAAGATGGAATCACCGACAAAAGTATCTATACTGAAAGGCTCAAGAAGACATTCAGGAATTTTATTGAATTTACTAGCCACGTAAGGAGTCACAAAATATAGGTGGCACCCGGATTCATCAAAACATAATATTCAAGAGAAAAGACTCGAATCATACCCGTCACGACGTTTGGAGAGTTCTCCTGATCTTGACGACTACCCATGGCATATAGGCGATTTGTACCTCCGCCCATACCTGAAGCAGTGCCCTTCTGATTACCTCTAGCAGGTGGTGCGGTGGTAGAATACTGAGCTCTTTTTCCCCCCTGATGGACACTTCCTCTGAAAATGGTCCATTTGGCCGCATTTATAATAACCACCCCTTCCCGCTCTGCACTCTCCCAAGTGGAGCTTACCGCACTTGCCGCATGGTGGCTTCCCTCTCGAACCTTAACCCATGTTAGCCTGGGATTGAGAACCATGGGGTCTGACATTCTGATGACTCTGTCCCTGTTGATCATACCTGTTCTGCGGCATAGGTGCACTTGCAGTCGATGAGGCATAACTGGAAGGTCTCTTCTGGAAGAAGGACCTGTTGCCCTTGTTTTGCCTCTATTCATTCTCATGGCCCGCTGATTTTGCCTTCTTGCTCAGATGCTCCTCTTTGTCCTTCCTCTTCTCTTCCTCCACCTGTTGAGAATACACCATTAATCTAGAAATATCCATGTCAGAGATCAACAATGCTGCTTTGCACTCCTTCTTCACATGTCTCCCCAATCCGGAGACGAACTTCCTCATCTTTGACCTCACATCTGGGATCATCTCTGGAGCATATCTGGACAGCTGGATGAACTTTAGACTATACTCCTTAACAGTCATACTTTCTTGTTTTAGATTCACAAATTCTTTCACCTTCGCTTCCCTCAATTCTCTGGGAAAGAAGTGATCAAGAAAGGCTCCCTCAAATTCATCCCACATAGCAGGTTTAGCATCCCCACCTCTACCTTGATCCCATTGGTTATACCAGATGTTTGCCACATCCTTGAGTTGGTAAGACACCAACTCAACCCCCTCAATCTCTATAGCATGCATAGCTTTCAGGATCTTCCACATCTTATCAATAAAGCTTTAGGGGTTTTCATCAACCTTAGAACCCGTGAATGCCGGTGGATTCATTCTCAGAAAGTCTCTAATTCTGGCAGCAGCAGACGGCTCTTGGGAACTAGAGCTAAGAGTTGGCGAACTCTGGTTACCATTTCGGGCAGCCACTAGTTGAGTGAGCATAGCAATCGCTCCTTGAAAATCTGCTTCCGACGTTAGTGCAGGCGGAGTAGTAGGCACTTGAGGTGCCTCCGCATACCTCACAGGTCGGCCTCTAGCCCTTGGTGGGCGTACTTCTGACTGAGGCATCTCTGTGTTATCAACATTTCTCTGGCTGGCTGTACGCTTAGGAGGCATTGTCTGCAACGTATAAACGCACGAATAAGAAAGAAGTTTTATAGAGTTTAACTCTATCGCACGAATTCAGAGTATGAAAGAAGTGAAACAATTCTTAATGTTTTATAGCCTTCTGATTATAAGTGTGGTGCACAACATACCCATAAGCAAGACTCTACTAGACACGACTTCATAGACTCCTTAGGACTCTTGAACTCTGTGCTCTGATACCATGTTTGTCACGCTCCGGGAGGGTACCCTAGGCGTGACCGGCACTCGAAAGCCATTTCTGGCCTTCAAGCAAATCACCTGGTTCAGTCACACTTTCATTCGATCACATTCTCTCAGCGGAAGACTCAATCATAGGCATACTATTCATATTTTAGGGCTGAAGGCCAAACACTATCAAATCGACAAACAAGTATAATAAAACGATTCAAAATAACAGTCCAATATTCCCAAATTGCCCTTTCTCAAAAATCTGGAAAATAGGCCAAAAACACTCTTGGCGCGATAGTGGTGCGTTGCGCCACTGCAGCGTCAAGTCGAATAGGCTTAAAAACCCTGCAACCCAATAGTGGCGCATCGCGCCAGGGACCAAACTACTGAGGCTGTTTTGTGGCGCGATAGTGGCGCGTCGCGCCCTTACAGCGCCAAGCCTATATTTTCTGGGTTCTGGAAAATAGGCTTGAAAACCCTGCACATGTCGTAGTGGCGCATCGCGCCAGGGACCAAACTACTGAGGCTTCTTCCTGGCGCGATAGTGGCGCATCGCGCCACTGCAGCGCCAAGCCTAGATTTTCAGCAGTTGCAACCCAGGCCTGGAATTCTTGTCGTGCTAGTTCGTCTTAGGATCGTCATATCTTTTAACTTCAAACTCCAAAAATTACATTCTTGGTGGCGTAGGAAAGAAGACTCGACGACCTTTAATTTAATAGATCATGGGCCACCCAGATTGTCATCTTTCAAAAGATAGGGTCGTTAGAAGTCGACCCCTTAGACGAACTCATTCTAAAACTTAGCCACGACGAATTCTCGGACTTAGCTTGGTCCTAGGGGTCCTTTGTGACCCCACATCAACTCCAACACTCTTCAATTACTCAGGGACTCATCTTAACTAATGCATATACTTCACAATAATTGAGTTCGACCCTACACGAATACAAGAAAGGTCCGAATCTTAGGGAAAAATTTTGGGGGGGGGGGTGTTACATAAAGTTAGTTTAGTAGTTATGTACTGTTATGTATGAGGTAGCTAGTTGGGTAAACTAGGTCAGTTTTGTAAATACCACTTTGGTGATTAATAAAATTCTAACTACCAAAGAAAAAAAAAGTTACTCCACCCGTTCACAATTCCAATTTAAACTTTTTACGACCCTTAAAAAATAATGACTAATATAAATAACTTATCATAATATTCATATTTATTGTTGTTTAGTCTCAAATTTTATAATATAATTTGGTGGATAATTAATTACCGAATATTAATAGTAAAATAATAATTAATTTTTGTTAATATTATAAAAGTGATAAATAAAGCAAAAATTTAGTTTTACATTTTTTTATAAAAAAATAAAAATATATTTTAATGTATAAGATCTGAAAATGTCAATTTTTTAGGTCGGATTTGGATTAAAAGAGGAAATTGAGTAATTTTAATTAAAATTAGATAATTTTAGTTGATTTGGGGCTTTCCATTCAATTGAGGGGTATGAATGACAAGTTTGTAGACGGCAAGGGTAAGAACGACTTTACTTTATCAGTAATTATAAAGTCAATTAATAAATAAAAGTTAATGTATATTTTTGACCCTTTTCTCCATAAAAAAATACTTCATGTCCCATTTATATGAGTTAGTTTGACTTAACACGAAATTTAAGAAAGAAAGAAATATTTTTGAAACTTGTGATCTAAAATAAGTGATATATGTTTGTGTGCATATAAATCCTTTTATAAGGAAAAAATGGGCATTTTAAAATTAAATTGTTATTTAATATAAAAATATCTCATTCATTTTAAGACTGTCTGAAAAGGAAAATAAGTCATATAAACTGAAACAAATGGAGTATTTATTATCTTATATAAAAGAGTGTAGCAATACATACAAAAGTGTATATCATATACTAGCTATTGAGACAAACTTGATCTTCTACCATTTTCAGTTGCAATTATGTTGAAAAAGCAATCCAAATCTACACGAGATGACTTACTTCAAATTTTGTAGACAAACTCGTTATACTATTTCTAAAAGTGTAAACAAAATCCACTTCAATTTTTTTCACAAGTACTATTTGAAATTCAAACCAGTTATTCAAACTTGTTCAATAATAACGTGTGATCTTTCTAACATGATTTTCACCACCCACATATTCTAGAATCGGTACTTTAGCCCATGTGCTCAGATCCAAACACAATAACAAATCGAGTTTGATAATTACTCCATCCGGCCACTTTTACTTATTACTGTATTAAAAATAGATGTTCATTTTAACTTGTTCAATTTTGAAAAATTAAGATATAATTTAATATTTTCTACCTATTTTATCATTATTATTAAATACTAATATTTTTCTCTATATTTAAATGACTTATAATAAATAAAATAATATAATAAAATTATTATTTTATTTATCATTTTTAAAAATATGTCAAGTCAAACATGAATGACGAGAATAACAATCAAGAGGCGGCTGAATTAAAGAAAAGAAATAGTGGAAGAATTGACATAACATTCAAATTATTTACAATATGGCTAACTGAGATATTTCATTTTCTGTTTCGTAGATGATAAAGGAGTCTCAAAGTACTTGAAAATATGTTTGATCTCAGAAAATCAGCATTTTCAGTGCTATTGAAAGGGAAATCTGATTGGGAAATCCACGAATTCAAACTGAAAATCGAATAAAAATAAATCGAATCAAAATTGTAAAAATTGAACTGAATTGAATTTATTTCAGTTCGATTTTAATTAACATTTTTACCAAATTGAAAAGTGGCAAACCAAACCAAATTTTGCAAATCAAATTAAACCAACCAAACGCCCAGCCTAGCTAAACTATGACTGATTCACTTTAGAATATTCCCTAACTTCTTTTATTTCCACGTACTAAAAAATGGCTACAATTTTAATATTTCAATTGTACAGTAGATCCTCTTAATATTTTGTGAGGAAATTTTAAAAATAAATAAGACTAGAAACATAACCTGCAGCCTCCTTAGTTATAGTTTGCTTTATTACTATTTGTAGCTATATGTTAGAAGGAACAGAGAGGCGAGCGAGATTTAGAGAGAGATACAATTGATTTGTATATTTGATCCATAATTGTATTACGAAATATAATTGATTTGTATAAAAATTGATTTGTATATTTAATCGATAATTGTATCACGAAATATAATTGATACAATTGATCTGAATAAAAAACTAACTACTAGAAGGAGGAGAGAGGTGAGCGAGATTTGGAGAGAGAGGAGAGAGGCGAGCGGGATTGGAAAAGGAAGGAGAGAGGTGAGAGAAATATAATTGATTTGTATATCTGATCGATAATTGTATTACGAATACAATTGATACAATTGATTTGTATCAATGAATACAATTGTATCAAAGACTATTATTTTCAATTCGTTGATATAAATCAATTGTATCAAGTATATTAACTAACACAATTTGTATCCAAATATAATTTATATCAATGAATACAATTATATAAATAAATACAATTGTGTCGCTGTTGTAATTCGTAACAAATTATATATGTATTTATTTGTTGCCTTATATATTGTATTTATGTATTACCACTTATATTTGTATCATCGACTATTACCATTTGTATTTGTATCATTGACTTTTACCATTTGTTTACATTGCACAGAAAGGGGAGGGGGGAGAGGTGAGAAAGGGCAGAGAGAGGTAAAAGGCGAGCTGTCACGATCGAAGACTATTTCCTAGTCATAACGCAATACTTAGAGCCACAAGTGACACATAACTAACCCATGGCCTGGCATGATACTAAGATTTATGTATAAAATTTAAATATCTATGAGTGGAAGCTAAAACAAAATCATATAAGTAAGTTTAAAACACACATAACGGGATAAATCAGAATCATCTAAACGAAATCATAAAGCTGAAACTATGTCTGAAAACCTCTATTAAGATGAGTTGCTGAAATAAGCTATAACATCCCCTTTGAGAGGATGCCACTTACGAAGCAAAAGACAGTTTTTTTTTCTTAATCTCAAATAGTCAACACATTTAGACAACTTGTTTTGAAATTTTATTTCCAATTCAACACCATTGCGGGTCCATAAAATACACAAAACTCAAATTAATAATTATCACAAGACTATTATCTTCCTTTGTGCATAATGACAAGTCAAAGTATAAATCCAGTACATGGCATGACTTGAGTTAAAAGCACACTCCAAAAATAGCAAAACTAGTCACCCAGTTCAAGTTACATGCATACGGTTTTGTTTCCACAAGCCTTCAAAATATCATAAATAAGTGCTACATGTATCTTGTACAAGTTCCCAAATTATTTACAAAACTAGATGCATATGCAGATGTGATCTTCACAAGGGCTCCTAAAGTCTACTCCAAATGGCCATCTTCACATCTCGTCCCGCACATTAACTAAGATAGAAAATAACTATCGCTAAGCATAAAGCTTAGTGGTGTATAAACTTTGGGCTTGGATCCATTAAATTCTTCAATTTCCTTGTTCATCTCACGTGGTTCAATAAGGTAAAAGTAAGCCCAATTAAACAAGTATATCAAAGTATCAAATACTAACCTTGAAGAGTTTCAAAATCAATATCAATATTCGAAGGCTCAAGTATCAAGAAACTTATAATGCAATTCGAAAGAGTTGTCAAATAATCAATTTTGCCCAATAGATATGTCATGCCTTCACACTAAGCATAATCAATATCAAGACGAACCGAATCCCCGAAATTAAGAAGGATCGTCACCCAATATCAAGAGAATCAAGAACCATGTTGAAAGTGGCTTTCCACTCGTACTCGAAAATGGACGAAACCCCATCATCAAAATAAAATATAAATTCAAAGTCAAGATGGAAAAGATATGAATCGATAGGCATGCCAATATCGATGAAAAATCACCATAACAAGAAGAACAAAGTCCCAACAAGAATGCAAAATGATCAAGCAATTCGTACAAGTGGACGGTTTAGCGAAAGTTTTGCAATACTTGAGATAATAGTCATACCATAATACAAGACAAGGAGTAAGGAAACAACTCATCAAAATACTTCAAATTTCATAAAAATAAAATATTCCAAGTTCAATTTATACACAAACCTTGGCGTTTTAGCACATAACAAGTTCGACCACAACTCGAGGAGTTCAATTCATCTACGCCATAAACCAACCAAAGTCCACTTCGTCAAACAATTCTCCTTAGCTTGTATAAGAGCATATACACCTTAAATACACAATCAAATATCTACTTAACTTTAACATTCTCATCATATCGAAACTAAACATGAAATCAATAAAAATCAGCCCAAACTATCAAAACATGAATTCTGGACAGCCTACTATCTTGTATTGTTGTTCAGTTTCGAAGGGGTAAATGGGGGAAACAGGCTTTGTGGCCTCAATGAAAGTTATAGACATATGTATTAGGGTTTCATACAATTTTGAATCACCCCTATAGCAATTATGTATAAAAAGATATACCCAAAATACCAACAATAGTCCATGTAGGAATTTTAAAATAAAATCTGGGCAGCACCTCCCCTATACTTCATCACCCTTTTTCGAGCTGATAAAAGCAAAAATGGGTTTTAGAGAATAAATGAAAGTTATATCCCTATGAAATATCTTTCCAAAACATCTTGAATCACTCAAAAATAAGGTATACATAAAGAGTTATACTAATATTACTAACAACAGTCCCATTCAAAAATGGGTTTGCAAAACAAGGTTTATTCCCCCACTTTCAACAACAACAACGTATCAACAACATAAACAATAATATCATTAACTTCAAATCAAAAGGGAAAATCTTACCTTGCCAAAACTTGACCTCGAAAGCTCCTTAATCGCGATTAAAAATTGGTGGATGCTCGTTACCCTTACCTTTTGCCCCAATTAGTTTATTTACTTTATTAAATACCTCCATTTGATCAAATAACACCTTAGATAATTAATTTACAGAATGAAATCGGAGGGCTTACCTTTTTTTCCTTGTTGCTACCGTAGGTACTCTCTCTTATTCTCTAAGTTTTCTCTCAAACTCTAAGTGTAATTTTGCTGAAAAAATGACTTCTTAGCCATCTTAATATTAATATATATGCTCCCTTAAGTGTGACATATGGCAGCCCCTAGGGGTGACACATGTACAGCCCCTAGGGCGCCACCTCATCCATGCGCCCAATCTAAAGCTGCCACGTGGCAGCATAAGGTCCACCCCAAGTAGGTGTGTCACCTACTTGGTCCAAGTAGGTGTATCACCTACTTAGTCCAAGTAGGTGCGTCGTCTCCTTATTCCTCTTTTGTGGGTTCGGAATCTCATCTCACTCTAAGAACCTATGAAATTCTTGCTACTTAAGCTCGACATGTACTCAAGTAGCTTTGTTGTGTAAGTCATCCAAGTCGGTAGCTTACACAAATATGTTGATTACCATGACTCATTACTTGGCCTCCAACTCCTTCCAGATCCCTCTAGACCTATTTCCAACCGTCACTACTCACGTAGAACTTCATAGATAACGTGGATCACCTGGTAATCTTTTAGAAAATCCATAAAAAGAAAATTAGGGTGTTACATAAGCCCTCAACTAACTCTAACAGTCTGAAAACTTAAAATACTAAAATAAAGAAATAACAAAAAGTCTTGTCCTAGAAAGATGAGGATCACAATCCCTATTGCTAAGGTGATAAGGAATTGTACTAACCGCAAGCTGGATACTGAGTGTCTGGATCTATATAATGAATAATATAGCTCAAGAAGGTGTGTAGTAAGTACTTTGAATATACTGAGTATGTGAGATATGCAGTATAATCAAATTAACTGAACATGATAAATCCGAGATGTTAAAATGAATTTAGAACTAAAATAAATAAGTTAATGTAGTGACCAAGTAATAACATGCAACTCATCAATACTGTATTGAATAAATTGAGTACAAGGTCATGTAATATTTGAGACTGAATTATGAGATATACTAATAACCAACATACTCCAACTGAGCTAAACGAAGTTCAAATTATACCCCAACTGAGGACATGTTACGTTGTACCTTGTCAAGGGTACGAACACTAGTTGACATGGACCCACTAACTGATGTCTAAAAGGACTAAGGTGTCAAGCCTGATCTGACGGGTGATCCTTTAAAATCTACGGTGACACACAATTTTGGGACTTAGGAATTACTAATAAAGGTCTCAACCTAACTGATGAGTGAGCCTTCATCTCTACATACACTCAGTGCTAAGTAGTACTCCCAACTGAATTATAATGATAAATTGAATAGCCCAATAATACTAAAATATAAGTCTGAAATGATAATGAAAACATATTAAACATGTGGAACTGAAAGACTAAATGAAATATGCAAATCAATCAACACAAGTTCAAAGACATGAATATTCTCTAGTCTAAGGGCTCATGAAAATATCAATATAATGATACTTAAGTTTATGAAAAAACATGCATTCATAGGCTATCCATAAGGATGAACAGAAAAATACTGAAATTCATGCTTTATTTAAGAATCTTAAATTTTTATAGAATTAAATAACTGAAGAGTGGAGTTTAATTTGAGACTCAATGGGTGAACGAATACACATTGATAAAATTCTACATACCTAAACGGAAAAACCTTGGTAGAATTTCTATGCTTGAAGTTTGGAGATGATGAACCCTAATTTAGTGTTTTTTAAAGATTCTAGTGCATTGTAATTTTGAGGAGAGGATGAGAGGTCTTAAACAATGAAAAACTTATTTTTCTAACTCTCCTACACATTTTATAGTAAGTTACATAATCCCCCCCAGAGTTTAGAATGACAATGCCCTCATCTAAAACAAAATGAATGAAAATTTCCATCGCACCATTGTTTGACTGACGCGCCGTCACTCAGAATGTCATTTGAAGGGAAAAATATGAGCTCATTCATATAATGACCTACTTCCATAGTTATTGTGAGCCAATAGGAAAGGAACTTAGGCCAGAAAACTTGGGTGGTGGCTTCAGAAAAATTGAGTCTAGATCAGACTTGGACGAATTCTGAGTCAGGAGAAGTTTAGGATGATCCGGATTCGGATGGGGGATTGAATATTTAATTTGATTGGGTTAGTTGATAGCCAAGATGATATGGAGCCTGTAAAACTTTACGTAATCATAATTAAGTGAGTAAAACTCCCAAAATTGAACTTGGCATGAAAGGTATATTGTAAGGCATCTTGGGATGGGGTATTGTGAAAGGGGAGACTTTGAGACTCTTTACGAGCTCACTGTCTCCGCGTATCCCTCCAAGGAGGGAATAATCCCGCTAGAGCAGGATGGTTTTGTTGTGGCGGGACAAAATGCGACTTAAGCTGGAGAAAAGTCCCTAAACGGTTTTATTCATTCCCACTTCGTTCTTAAGACACTAGAAGCGATCTAGAGCAAATTCTTATTGGTTTACACTATAATTTGTGCCAAACATAACTAAATTACTCTCTAAACTTGTAATTTGATTCCTAGAACCCATAATCTATGGTGGGTGATCACTGGAGGAGGGTTTTGGCTTGAAACTAATGGTGGAAAACAGCCCTAGAATGGGTTTAGGAGCATGGGTTTGGCCTAGGAAGGTAATTATGTTAAATTCATATAAATTAGGTCTTTTCATTGATCCTTTGTATGTTATTATTGATTTTAGATTAAGATCAAGCAGAACAAATTGGAAAGAGAAAACTCCTGCACTTTAGGTGATGGTTTGTTTCCTATATGTTAGTCATGTACTTGCTAAATTACTCCATTGTATGCATATGTGTAAATGGATAGGCAAGCATGCAAATATTTGTGTGAAATAATTACTTATGGGCTATGACGTGTATTGAACTTGTTCTTGGTAGCCACAATAGTTTATCTATTCATTGTGATTGTGGCTGAATTGTATGCTTGGATTGGATATCACGTTCCGATATGTATTTGGATAGGGTGTCACATGCCGACATACATTTGGATCGGGTGTCACATTCCGACAGATAGACTTGTGATTAGAGGTCCCATGAGAGGACTCTTATGTGAAATTGCATGATATTGAGAATGATGAAATGTGATAATGTTGAACACTAGTTAGGAGATGATATTGGTTGAGTCTGTTCTGTATATATGTGCTTATTGTGCAGTATTTACTGTTGGGGTTTAAAGGTGTGAATGAAAAATAAAAGGTTGTCACATGTCACCTTTTCGCAAGGTTGTGACTTTTCCAAAAAATTATGACTTTTTAAAGAGTTGCGACTTTTGTGAAATGTTGTGACTTTTGTGAAGGATTGTGACTTTTTCGATAAGCCACAATAAATACCTGTTCACACTATCCTTTGTTGACTATAAATAGAGGATTTTTCTCTCATTTTTTATTTGAATTCTCCCTCTTCTGCATATATTTTCTTACAAACAAAGTTGAGTCTATGTGTGATTTTGTTGCTGGCTTTTGAGTTCACTGAAATTATTAAAGTTTGAGGTACCGCTACTTCTTTAATAGTTTATCCGTTTTATCTTGGAAGAAAATAATCTTTAACCTCGGGTACAGTGAGGGAATTAAATTCTTTAAGGACACACAGTGAATTCTGTGAATTCGGATACTATTTTTTATTTTCATATTTATTGTTTCTAGTTTGCTAACCTTAATACAGGAGAGATAACATTTTCTTGTTCATGACTCGCTTACTGGCTAGCCGCTTGATCCTACCAGTACACTGTTGATTTTGTGTACTGGTACTATACTTGCTCTATCACTTTGAGTACAGGGCATATTCAGATGGCTGTTGAGAGACCTAGAATAGAAGACCGTTAGCTGTCAAAGTCTAAGGGTGAGCCATTCCTTCAGGCTATCGTGGACTCTTCTTACTCTAGTCCTTCTTCTAGGACTTGATTTAAAACACTGTTTATTTTATGACTTGTTGGGACTGCATTCTCTTCCCCAGACTTGATAATTTACTAGAGTTTTGATACATTTGACTTTCAGTTCCTAGGAGTTAAATTTCGCATATTGACATTGATAGTTGGATATTTTCTGAGTTTATGGGAACTCAGTCATTTCTTACTTATTAAAAATGTTTTCACATCTTTAAATATCTTATATTTTGCAAAAAATATTAGTTCGGACTGTAATAGTGATGTTTCTACAATCACAGTGGATTAGGATCATGAATTGATTCAAGTTTCAAAGTGTTGATGAAGGTGCTAGTTTGGATGTGGGTGGTTCTCCTTTAAGGATAGTGGGCCAGCCATTATTGGCCGTGGCCATTGTAGCCATCGGCGATGAGAAAGGGTAGGTTTAGGGTTTGCTGTTACTTCTCAATTTCTTTTTTCATAATCTTACGTTGAATATTTTCCTTTTTAAGTTGAGGCTCTTTCGAAAATAACCTCTGTACCTTATAAATATAGGGATAAAGTCTCTATATATCCTACCCTTCCCACTCCCCAGAGCTCACGTGTGAGTATGTTATTATAGTTGTACTATGTAATGATTGTGAACATTATTGAAACTTGAAACAGAATACTTTTACTTTCTCGCACACTTATGCTTTTACTTCTCGAACATTTACTGCTCATAATATTATAGAGCAGTTTAAGTACAGACGAATAAAGAAGTGAACTAGATCGATACCCTTTCACTATATATACTTGTATACTATGTGGTATCATATCGAATTGAGAACCTCCTTTTTGACGGATCTGACTATAACACCATTACATAGCTTTAGTGTAATTGTATACCACTTCAATATAACAAATCGAAGGAATAAATTTCAGAATAAAATTAAGCTATGAATTTTATCAAAAAATACCTACAATGTTTGTAACAAATTTTAAAGTGATGAAAAATAAATTACAATCACAAATAAAATATGAAGAAACATAATTTTATTGATAAATAGTGCGGGTATAATTCTGTTTGTTCCTTTGATTCTTTTTTCTGAATTTTCTCCATGATTCGAGGGCCGTTAGTGCTTATTTCTCGAACTAGGATGATTTTTATTTGATCTCCATCGTGATTTGAGTGTCATTAATGGCGTATTTCTCGAACTAGCCAGGATGATTTGAACTTGATCTCTATAAAAGGATTTATGGATCTTCTTGAAGTATTTGATTATCAAAAAGAGTACTTTGACATATTTTGATCTCTTTGAATATTCCATGAATTTGTGAAATTTTTTAGATGATTTTTCAAGGGAATATAATACCCTTTATATAGGCATGAATTAGGATTTAGGGTAGAGTAGCCTCCAAAAAATCCTAACTGAAATAAGACTCGTCTTGTAGAATCCTATAAAATTTCGATGTCTACAAATGCCCCCTACTGCATGGCTTGTCAGAGTGTAGACTTGATCAAGCTCAAAGACGAGGCTTGAAGTACTCATTCTTTCACCTTTACGATTTTGTGGCTTCAGATTTGTATATTTGATTTGTGAGAGAAGAGATGAAGGACAACTTTGGTCTCACTGGATGTGTCAATTTATTTGCAATAAATTTTAAAGTGATAAAAAATAAATTACAATCACAAATAAAATATGAAGAAACATAATTTTATTGATAAATAGTGCGGGTATAATTCTGTTTGTTCCCTTAATTCTTATCTCTAAATTTTCTATATGATTCGAGGGCGGTTAGTGCTTATTTCTCGAACTAGGATGATTTTGATTTGATCTCTATCATGATTTGAGTGCCGTTAGTGGCGTATTTCTCAAACTAGCCAGGATGATTTGAACTTGATCTCTATAAAAGAACTTGTGGATCTTGAAGTATTTGATTATCAAAAAGAGTACTTTGACATATTTTGATCTCTTTAAATATTCTATGATTTTGTGGAATTTTTTAGATGACTTTTCAAGGAAATATAATGTCCTTTATATCGGCATGAATTAGGATTTCGCGAATAGCTGGAAGAACTAGTCATTTAACAAAAGTTTTATTTGAACTTCAAATCTGACAAAAAGATATGTTTGAAACAACTGAGATGTAGATGTCCATAACTTATTTGCGACTGGGGTATAGTTGTAAACAAAATCTGGCTTTTGTCACGTATGTTGAATACTTGAATGTCCCCAGGAGATTTCTGCCATCTTAATTATCATCCAGGAAGTTGCTACGGTAACTGCAAAAGATTTTTTCTTAGTATAAATATGATAACTTGCTCTTATAAGAATTTTTTAACCTCTAATTAATTAATTTCATCCGTCTTACAAGTTTCTTCCAACTCATATCCATGCGAGATTAGTCTAGATAGCCAAGCATCCTGATAGTTGATAGGTCCTGCATGAATGCCCCTGAAATGGTGGTCTTTCAAATGTTAGATGTTATAGAAAGAGAGGAATTGGAGGTGCTTTGAGCACGAACACAACCACATTCAGAGAATAAAGACTAACCATATTTCTTTTGTTTGCTTTTGGTGTAGAATAAAAAAATTTAACAAGCTGAATCTATTTTAGAGCTCCTAGAATCCCTACAACTTTAGACATGGATGTACTTTTGTTTTCTCACTTTTGCCTCACAAGATTTGCAGCATTCCTTATATGCTAAGTTGTTATTGTGCTGTTACTCTATTTGTTGTGCTGCCTTATTATCTGTTGTAATAGCTGAAAAATAGTTCCATTCATCTATGTTAGTTGTATCTTAAACATCTATTACAAATTATAATCTTTTTTTATTATATACATAAATTATCTTTCTTGATGGAAGCTACAACTTCTGGAACTAAATCACTAGTGATTGACAACCACCATCCAATTGTGTCAACAGAATCTCAACAACAACAAGGTAAGAACATTCCTCATCGACGCACTCCTAAAAAGCAAAGAAAAACAACTCCTAAAGAACCTTCAAAATCTGGAATAGTGGTAGAGAGACTTCCGAGATTTGGGATCACTTCTCCAAATTTAAAGCTAAAGGAGGTAAAATTAGGACAAAATGCAATTACTATCCAAAAACATTTGCTGCCGAAAGCAAGAATGGGACTACTACATTATGATCACATCTAACAGTTAAATGTAACAAATCTCCCTTTAGAATCGTTGATAAGAGACAAACAACGTTAAAACCTATTAAAGAAGGGTGGACAAAAGGTTTTTTGGATTATAATGAAAGGGTAGTGTATAATGCAGATGAAATTAGAAGGGCCATTGTTGAATTTGTAATTATTGATGAGCAGCCATTTAGAGTTGTAGAGGAAGAAGGCTTTAGAAAATTAATGACTAAAGCCTTATCAAATTTTGAACTACCTTCTCGTGTTACTGTTGCAAGACATTGCTTGAGGATTTATCAAGAAGAGAAAGATAAGCTTAAATATCTTATCAGGGACCAACGTATTTGCATTACTAGTGACACGTGGACATCACTCCAAAATTTGAGTTATATGATTGTCACTGTACATTGGATTGATGACTGACGGAATTTACAAAAGAAAATTCTGAATTTTTTTACAACACCAGATGACAAAGGCGAGACTATTGCTAAGGAAATTGAGGAATGCTTATTAGGTTGGGGCATTGATAACTTGTTTACAGTAACCTTAGACAATGCGACTGCCAATGATGTTGCCATTAAGCATTTGAAGGTGCTAATAGATGATTGGAATGGGGTAATACTTGGAAATGAATTTTTACATGTTAGGTGTAGTGCTCACATATTGAACTTGATTGTAAAAGAAGGGTTAGATGAACAAATTGAACCCATTTCTCGTGTAAGGAATGCGGTAAAATATGTTAGATCTTCTCCTTCAAGGTTTGCTTCTTTTAAGTCATTTGTTGAAAAAACTAAGATAGACACTCATGGTCTTGTGAGTCTTGATGTTGAAACTAGATGGAACTCGACATATACAATGTTAGATACAACTTTAAAATTAAAAAAAGCCTTTACAAGAATGTATTTGGATGATCATAAATACCAAAAGTATTGTCGGGAAATAAGTGCTACGATCACCTTCTAAAGAATATAATTTTCACGACAGTTTAGAAGAAGTCCAGAACATCGAGCAAGTTGATGAAGGTATTGTTAATTGGTTTATTATTTATTCTATAACTTTGTCATTGCTTAGTATAAAATACTGACATAGTGAAGGCTAAGCACAATTTAATATATAGCATTTCAATGTCTAAAATCTTGGAAATAGTTCATGAGTATTTAATTTTCTTAGAAGACGGGACAAGGAGCTAGTATCATATTTTATTAGCGCCTAACTATCATCTTCGACTCTTCGTATATCAAAGTAGAACATTTATGGTTAATTTTTGCTATAATATTTGAATCTTTTTTCTTGACTTGGCTGGCCTTAGTGTGTTTGATAGATTTTTTTTCTTGTTTTTGTTATTAATGTGCTACTTACAGGGGACTTGTATTAAAGTGCTATTGCAGACACTGTGTTATAAGCACTACTTTAGGCCTTAGTGTGTTATTAAAGTGCTGAAACACTACTTTAGGCCTTAGTGTGTTATTAAAGTGCTACTGCAGACACTGCTTTTGGTCCTTTATTTAAAATCATATTCTCTGTTCAGTCTATTATCCACTGACAGGGGACTTGTATTAAAGCATAGATCCTTTAGATGTTCTATTCATTCTTGAAAAACTACATCTTTATGTTCAATAAACCAAATGTACTTGTAGCCTGCAAGTACAACACCAGTCCTCCAATCTCATCTCATTTCCACTTGAACATATATTCAGTTTTTTAGAATCTAGATATATTTTTATATTATTTATCCAATATATTAATTTATTCTTTTTTCTTGCAGAGTATCGAGACTCACCTTTGAGCATTAATTAGCCAGTTTCGTTCACGATGCACTATTTGTGTGAGAATTGGTATGTTAATTGATTACACTATTCTTTTACAAAAGTTACAGACTTCTTCTACAAAAAGTTGTTTTGTAAAACTCATTTTTTTTATAGTTATGAATTGGCTGGCATTTATTCTCCAATATTATTTCAGTTAGTAAATGCTAAATTAAATTTCTGCATATTTACATTGCTTTAGTTTTTGCAAGAGAGGGTGTTCATTCAAGTATAATCATAAGAATGAATAAATAAACCAAAATAGTTATAAGCTCCTTTGGAAACCTTTATATCTCCTCTAGAGCTACATTTGACTTAACTTTTTATTTTGCAGATAAGAAAATAGAACCAGATATGCAGATTGCTTCCAACATTATGTTTCTTGAGTTTAATTGAGAGATGAAGCAACTTCAGTTGTAATAGTCTAAGATGATTTAGAGTATACTCAAACTCTAAGGTGGATTTTGTTTTTGTGACATCTGACATACCATTTTGTCTAAAGCTGTAGTTTAATTTTATGGAAGAAACTATATTAGTTTTTGTTTATGTGTGATTAAGTTAATTGGCAGAAGTGCAGAACATTTGGTTTCATTATGGCTATTTGACATTTTAGTTATATTAACAGTGTTCTGCCTCCGTCTATGAAAAACCCGAGAAACCCGAAAAATCCGAGAAAAATTGATATCGAACAATTCGACTTTTATTGGTTTGGTTTGGTTTATAGATTTAATAACCCGACACAAATGGTTTGGTTTGGCTTGTAACAAATCCGAACCAACCCGGTCTATGTACACCCCTAATGCATATAATATCATTGTCTGTAAATTTGACCTTTATGAATATTGTTTGGTGGAACAGATTTACAAGATTTATAATTACGTTTGTGTCATGAAATTGTATATTGTTATAATCTTCTCCTCTTACAATGCTCATCAAACCAATGGTGTAAATTTATCAGTTGTGTACCTTTTGATATAGTTACAATAAAATTCATGTTTGGCGTGCTTGTATTCATAATAATGACACTGAATGATGCACACAGTGAATTTATCTACTTCAACTCTATCTGCACTTTTTAACACCTATGAATTAACCCGTGGATCTCGACATGTCTATTGCCTGCCTAAATTTGATCCAATCCGTCCATTCCATCCATTTGCCGCCTCTATATTTTTTATTTCAAGAAAAAAAAACTTCAAGAGCAACCTCATCTAATTCACCAGACATAATTTTATATTATGCCCTCCATATAGAAGTGTTTTCCTAAAAATACGTTTCTCTTTTAAATTACTCACTTGATGATTATCACTCCATTAGTTGGAACAGTAAAGATAGAATTGAAAAACTAATAAAAAAAATTCCTTCTTAATTTTCTAAAACATCAAACTATTTATATTGTAGAAGGTGAAATAGCTGTCTCAAAACTGCATATTCATTCCTCTATTGCGAAACAAAAGCCTTTTTTCGAACGGCACATACTTCTCTCTACCAATTACAAAGAACAAAACAGTTAAAATGGGCTCTACTTATCAGTTCAGTTCATCTCTCCATGCAGTTCCTGGCTTACATTACAAGCAGCAAAGGTGCCAAAATCATGTGGGAGATGGTGGAAGAAAACCTTTTATTTCTTATGTTTTTTCTATCCTGCATAAATGGAAACAATAATCAGTTAATTTGTGACTGGGAAAGTACCAATAACTAATGAAGGAAGGAATAACATTAGCAAGTAGTAAAACAATACCAACTTCTTCAAAGGAAACTCAAATGCAAACACATACATACATACAACAACAACTTATGCAGTGTAATCCCACAAGTGGGTCTAGGGAGGGTAGGATGTACGCAGACCTTACTCCTACCTTTATGGGACTAGAGAGGTTATTTCCAATAGACCCTCGACTCAAATGCAAGCACATCCATAGAATGCATACAGATAATTAACACTAGTAGTCCCGTGAAATTATGGTCTGCAGGGAAATGGTTTACTCACGAAGGCAGGGCTAGAATAGAACTCCAAGCTGAGGTTTTTTTTTTTCTTTTCTGATATGACAATAGAAAGAACAAAGGTTTTATTGACAACAATTTACCCAAGAAAAACATAATAGAGAAAAGTACGTCTAAAAAGGATGTACCAGAACTTTGCCAGTTCTTGCTTTCTTGAAGCCAGAGAGAACTCTAAGAAGATGTTACTGACTAATTTCACAGACCTCCTCTGTCCTTTAAAGAGTTCTACTGTTTGTTATTTTCTTGGAGTGAGTGAGGATGGGGGAGGGACATTCCCTTTTTGGGAAGTCCGGGAAGTACGATTTACAGTTGACTGAAACTATCGACTACAAACTCTATAGGTAAAGATCTTGCATTAGGCATATAAGCTCAAACTGATGGTGCTTCTATTCCTTTTGTTCACTATATACCGTTCACTCAGGAAAGAAAGGTTCCTCATTCTAATCAATACTTCTCAATTACATAAGATGATAAACGTACTACACAAACCACTTCAATATAGTTCTAAGTTCAATTTATCAAATCATAACTTCACAATTGATCGATCCACTCACGACAAACATCTATGTACAATTTTATCTTAATTTTCATGCCTAGTGAAATTATAAAACCTACGTGGAGTTTATCTACCTGACGCAAGACCTCATATGATCATTGTTTATGTCATTAACATCTATAGGCTATGACACAGTTCATAACTGAAAACAGAGAAGGGACTACCGACTTGTCTTAAGACTGACCAAAGACACAGGCCTTCTTAGTTTAATACTCTAGTTTTCCTAGAGTATTATACCATATAGAAGGCTGCTTAATGCTAACGACAGCTTAATGCTAACGACAGTGGGAATGCTAGGGACTTTAGGTGACAGATATAAGATATCCTTTCATAAACCTTGTATTAGAGTGTAGACTACAAAACTAGAAGGAGCACCATGCTTCCAAAGCATATTTTGTGATACATAAGACTCTAGCATCTTATATAGAAAGCTAATATCAAGGAGGATACATTCATTTAAAGTTTTGTCAAACCCTAACTTACAATCAGTTTACAGAAGAATATTGACATCTCCAGAGTTCCCTTGTTCAGAAAATTGTTCTTCTCTTGTCCACTTACTACTAAACAATCTTCAGTCATTTTGTTAAAACATGACAAGTTCCTTATCAATTTCACAACCTTATCTATCTCTCCCTACATACTAGCAATCACATGGAGGCAACCTATAACCGAATAAATAATGGGTACTAAGTGTCACGAACTTAGACTTCAACTAAGACCTCCGTGCGGCACTTGACAACTTATTCACGAATCTTTCACGATCTTGCAAGCTCAAGTAAGCCTTTAAGACTAGATCGTTAAGAGAACGCTAGGTTGTAAGAAAGACAAGAGAGCTTTTTTTTGAAGACTTTGTATTACTTGGAAGAATGCTTGATTTCTGGATGGTTTGCTACAAATGAATGCCCACTCTATTTATACTACTCCTAAAAGGCTCAATTGGAATTCTCTACACCCTCTAGAGAATTCCAAGTCTTTCAAGACTTCTCTACAAGTTTTTACAAAAATCTAGAGTCTTCCACTAACCTCTCCACTAACCTCTCCAAGACTCTAGATTCTTCTCCCTTCTTCATGATCAAGTGGAGGGTCGTAACATAAGGCTGTATAAGTTCAACTCCAAGATGAATATGGGCGGAAAATGATATTTGCAAAGCTCAACACCTTGAAGGGGACTTTGCATCCTCCTGATCCAAATTTTGGCCAATAAGCAATATAAGTGAGCTTATCCATTAAAAAAAGGGGATTCTAGATCAATTTTGTTGTCGTTCTATAATCAATTAAATGATTAGAATACTCGATGAATATAAGACAACGACAACAACAACATACCAAGTGAAATTTCACAAGTGTGGTTTTGGGAGGGTAGAGTGTACGCACGCCTTACTACTATCTCGTGGAGGTAGAGAGGTTGTTTTCAAAAGACCCTCAGCTCAAGTGCAGCAATTTTAGGCATAAAGAAGAAGTAAACAGTGACGAAAACATAAAAAACTAATAAGAGAAGTAGCGCAAAGCCTACAAGAAAAGAATATCAACAACAGAATAGTGTAGTACCCGAAACATAATAAACAGATGAAGATAGATATAAAAAGCTACTAGAACTAAGAAGAATAGGGCTAATACAACAACAAACACCAAAATTTGATTTTGAGAGAAATCATGAAATCAAGGCCTTTATCTAGAAATATCTTCAAACAAAGTGTTGCTGCTCATCTTCATCAGGGGAATCGTATAACTGTATAAACAAACAACAATAATATTCCTCTTTAATCATTCCACTAATATCGCAATCCTAAACTATTTCCTAGTGACTATCTGAATTCTCAATAACCATTCATATAAATAAATCCCACAAATTAATAAAAACCAATCCTAAATTATGTTGATCGTACTCAATTTGACCAAATTTCGGAGCTGAATTTAACTATATTAATTCACTTCCATGGAAAGGAAAAGTGCAAAACCGTATTCGGACGGAGTTAGCAATTGACTCTAAATCCATAAGGAAGAAAAAAACAAATTTTTACCAAGAAAACTAAAATTTAGAACACCCAAATAAAATGTCACAAATCTTCATACCTAAATCCATAAAGGGGTTTCAAGAAAGTTGCTTGGCGTTCTGGTAGAAAGCAGCAGAGCATAAAATTGAAGCAATGAAAGCGAAAATCCCCAACCCAATCATGAGGGAAAACCCAGCTACCACCAAGTCCATCAAGCATTGCAAGCTTATTCCCATCACCAACATTTTCTTTCTATATGCTTAATTCTTTCAGGAAAACACTGGGTCATTTCTCTTTTACACTTGATTTGCTATTTTATAGAGGGGAGATTTTGATGGATAAGAATGGGTCTTTTGGCACCCCGAGAAGGAAGAGGCAGAAGCCTGTATCAACTCTCAATGCAAAGACAACAAGCATGTGACGCATAGTTGCAGAAAACGCATCGGGAAGGTTGACAAATGATTAGTTCATTCACGATCCTTTAGTGCCAATATATGTGATAATATTTTGAATAAATGTAAAATTAAAAAGTAATAATTTTTAAACTTTTTTATGTTTTTAGAATTAGAAATATATAATTATGTAGCTATAAATATATTATTAAAAAAATTAAAAGTTAAATTTAAAAATAATGTTTTAATAAAAAATATGATTTTTTCTTTCGAATTACTAAAAAGAAAAGTATTACATAAATCGAGAGGAAGAGAATATGAAATAGTTTAAGATGTTTATACCATAAAAAGTATGGAAAAGGGTCAAAAATATCTCTGAATTATAAAAAAAGATTTAAAAATATCCGTTATCAATATTTTAATCTAAAAATACCTTTCTACTCATCTTTTTAGTTTAAAATTACCTTTCCATCTACCTTTTTTGTTAACTATAACCTTTGAAACAACTCTCTTTTTATTTTTTATTTTTTAAAAATATTTATCATATGTCATTTTCTTATTGGATGAAACAAAAATCTCACCTCCACTAATTTTTTTATAATTTATCTACACCAAAAATAATATACCTCTTCAAGCCCCCCCCCCCCCCCTCAATTTTTTTTAAAGTTACATTGATAAACAAGACTAGATTTTTTTTATCCAGTTAACCAGAAATATTTTTTAGATTTTTTTAGTTCTTGACTTGATTTTTCTTTACAGTTTAATAATACTAATTTTCTTACAATACGTATGAATAAAATAACTAAAAAAATTTAGTTATACGTATAACTAAATTATTTTTTAGTTATTACCAGATAGTAAAAAAATATTTTAAACTAAATTAGTTATTACAAGATAGTTAAAAATAAATAAATAATTTTTTTCGATTACAAGATAGTTTTTAAATAGTTATTGTAAAACTATCTTGTGATAATACGTATAACTAAACATTTTTTTAAATTAGTTCTTCAATTTTTTTTGATAATTTATCCAAATCAAAATAATATACATGCTTGATGACCATAAAAAAAATAAATTTTAAAAAAGATACAGCAAATAAAAAAACTATTTTTTATTTTCCCCCATAATTTATCCAAATTAAAAAAATATCCCTCTTCATGATCCCAAAACAAACTTTATAAAAAAAAATAAGAAGAAAACGCTATAGTAATAAAAAATTATTAGATTTTTTTTAAAAAAATTGGGGTCTTAAAGAGGTTTATTATTTTTGGCTTAGATAAATTATGAAAAATATTTGTGGAGGTGGGTTTTTATTTCATCCAATAAGAAAATGACACATGATAAATACTTTTAAAAAATAAAAAATAAAAAATAAAAAGAGGATTGTTAGTTTCAAGGGTTAAAGTTCGTCAAAAAGGTGGATGTAAGGGTATTTTTAGACTAAAAAGATGAGTAGAAGGGTATTTTAAACCAAAAGGTGGATAGAGAGTAATTTTAAACTTTTTCCTATAGTTCAAAGGTATTTTTGGCCTTTTTTCCATAAAAAGTAAGGGAAATTTCATAAAAGTTCAACTACTTAACTAATATTACAAAAATATAATCCAAAACTTATCTTACAAATATTAAACCAAAAACATAATCGTTATACAATAATATACAAAACTTTTTTTTTTACAAAAATGTTTTAAAATATGATATACGATATTATACACCCAATATACACGATTATAAGAAATATTTATACATCCATATACAATAATATACAATTTTATAAACTATTATACAATCGGGATTTAGTCAAACTTCACCGGCTGATTTCTCTCAAACGACAAGATGAAATCTTTTGAAAATTTGTGAAGAGGTAAATTTAATGATGAATTATCATTTCCAACAAGTGAGACATCATGAGTGACAACAAAATGTAATTGGGAAATATTTTGAAACTAGTTAGGTTGACTGCGCACCTGAAAAAATTAGTGAATATATAATATAATCTCATTATAAAAATAATTCGGACAACATTTTATACTTCACAAACATCATTCTTATTTAAATATGAGATGTTTATTTTGATTCTTCTTCTTTTTCAATTTTTGGTGTCTCCTAAGAATAACATAAATCTGTTAGAATTTTTTGGAACCAAATCCAGTCATTAAACTAATAATAACACTTTTCTTCCTTAAGAATTTAACTAATATACTTAAAATATATAAATATTTTCTTGCGTGTGCTCAGAAAAAAAAAATTCTCTAATATTATAAAAGCATGAATATCAATATTTTGTAGTTAGAGCCAACACTCTTGACCCTTCGCACTTGAACAAACAATTGACAACGTTCATTAGTACAAAAGCAAATAAAAGTAAGAGGGGTGAGGTCGCTCAATAGCCACTTTCAAAACTTATTTTAATCATTAGTCACAAATCTTGAAAAATTAGGTCTATGCCCACTAATTATGACATCATCATTTTGATTTCCAAAACTTACAAAATCAATTCCCAAAGTCTTTCGTATTACCTTTTGGTCCCTCCTCATCCAACAAACATGAAACCCTTTTATTTCATTATTAAAAATAATAATTGCAAAAAGAAGTCTTCCAAGAACAAACCCAAAAATACTCTCGATTTTTTGGAGATGATTTTGACGATTTCGGCGTCCTTTTCTTGCGAGATTTTCCTTTTCACAGGTAAAATCATCATCATTTTACCATGTTTATCTTCATTACTTTCATGTTTACATCTTCATTTTCTTTGAAAAATCTTCAAAAAAATAATAAAAATTCTTCCCTCCATTTCTGAAGCTTGAGAATCCATCAAGATCACTCTGTCAATCAGTCTCATAACTTGTTAATAGACATATTTTAGTAGTTTCGAAGTAGTATTGATGGTTGTCCTCCATTGTAGGAGCTCGGTTTGAATTCATCTTGTTCAGTCGCATTTTGTACGGAATTTGCAATATCCATCGACCGTTAAAGATTGATACCTTAATCTAGTGCAGTCTATAATAGCAGTAGCTGAATTTGTTGTAGCTGGTGGTGATTATGTTGGAATATGGGAGGAGACTCCAAAGAGCTGAAATTGGAAATCTTTTAGTAATACGACAGTTTCTATTGCATTGCATCGCAATGGTTCATCTAACGACATGGTTGCAAGCGTAATTGAGGCTGGTGAGGTAGCATGTGAGCCAAGCGACTTGGTGATTAGCTATCAAATGAATGAGAGGGGAAAAATACGTCCAAATTCATAAAGAATGATAGGCATGTAGGCTTTTACATGTTAGATGTTGCTCCTGATGGCTCTAGGACTATATTGAGGATAAATGTCATCAAGAGGCCTCCGATTAGACCAACAAATTCATTGAATGACGACGACGATGATGATTCGGTGGAAAATGAGAGCTTGGGTGATCATCTAAATGATGGATTCGGCGATCATTCAAATGAGAGCTTGGGTGATGATTCAATGAATATGCATTAGTATCCAATGGATATGGCAGATCAGTCAGTCGATGCTGAATACCCCGAACCTTTTGAAGAAATATAGGGAGAGTGGGAATTGAGGTCACAACACAGCCATTCCGTTTATGATGGAACTAATTTCTACATAAATCAAACATTTAATAGCAAGAATGAGATGCAACTATTATTAGCCGAAGCGGCGGCGAAGAAGTCTTTTGATTTTGCTACATTGAAGAGTTGTACAAAATTCTTAAAGGTAAAATATGTGTCTCATAGTTGTGCATGGATGTTGCGGGCAAGAAAGTATGAATGTTTGGACAGATTTTGCATTTATGAATACATTGGTGATCACAGTTGCAGTGTTGAACATGCCACTAGTAGCCATAGAAAAGTCTCGACCAAAGTCATTTCATCGCTTTGTGTGAATCTATATCGTGATGGCAAGGGTCCAAATATTGAAGAGATCTAGAGGATTATTTTTAATTCTTTTCGTTGTAGTCCAAGCTATTGAAAATATTGGAAGAGAGGTGTGATTGCCAAGGAAATGGTCCGAGGGACAGTAGAGCACATATATTCGTGCTTACCGACTTTTTCTTACATGTTTAACACTCTTAATATTGGTTCTAACTATTCTATCATGGTAAATAAAGATAGCCATAGGTTCATATATTACTTCTTAGCATTCAGTGCTTACATTAGGGGATTCACCCATATAAGAAAGGTAATTGCGGTCGACGACACTCAATTACATGGTAAATATGAGGGTGTGTTGTTGAGCGTTGTTGCATAAACACCAAGAACCATGTTTATCCAATTGCCTTTTGTGTCATGGACAAAGAGAATGATGTATCTTGAACGTTCTTCTTTGAGAAGTTGCAGCAGATTGTGGTCGATGAACTAGATCTGTGCTTTATCTCTAATAGAGACAAAAGCATCACCAACGACATTGCAAGGGTTATAATTATGCTCATCACGAATATTTTATGAGGCACTTTCGTGAAAATCTACGGGTATATCAACATTGTGGAGATTCCCTCTACCTATACTACAATGCGGCAAAGGCATATTCTTTTACTTACTTTTAACTTTACTTCAGTGATTAATTTTTTTAGACCTTGTTGACAAAAAAGTATTACGACCTACCGGCGATCCCTTGCAGCTGGCGACAACCTGAAATTTTCAATTACGATATTTTTTAGAAAACTTTCTCTGCTGGCGATTCCTCGCTGCAGGCGACAAGTTCCTCTCTCTACCGGTGACTTCTTTCTGCTGGAAACTATATTTCTCTCTCCACTATCGGTAAATCCTTGGGTGATTTCTCTCTCTCTCTCTCTCTTTCTCCTGCGCAACTCTGGCGATTTCTCTTTCTCCTTTTCTTCTTTTTCTTTCTTTTTTCTTATTTTTCGGTGAATACCTCCAAATTCAGCCTAGATCTATTGATTTTTGGCGACGTCCAGTGGTTTCCGACGAGATCCTCTACGCGAAATTTCTGGCGAACTTTTTGGCGATGTTCAGAATCTTTGTCGCATCTTTCTCTGGGTCAGGTTCTATCTTTCCTCTCCTCAACTGATTATTTGTGCTCCCATTTGTATTTTAGTATCAAGTTGGTTTATGGTTCTTCTTTCTTAGTTCTTACCATTAGTGTTCTAGTTATTGTTCTCCATTTTTCCTTCTTTACTTGGTGTTTAGTGTTCTTGATTTGCCTATTAGCTAGTGGTTGTTGTCTCTTTATTATAAATTATATATTGTCAATTATTATCTCGTTTCTTGTATTTTCTAGATTTATTTGTTATCTATTTTTTACTTTGTAGTTTATATCATTTTAGTAGCTTTGGTTACTGATGGTGGACTAGGGTCATGTCCTTAATTGGGGTTAAAGGCGAGGGGAAATAGTGGTAAGAGGGAGATGGGTTTTCGTAAGTTGAGATTAGGATCGTGGAATATAAGGTCGCTTTTGGGAAGTCCATAGAGCTAGTGAAGAGTCTTAAATAGAGAAAGATTAATATAGTCTCTATTCAGGAGACTAGATGGGTAGGTTTCAAAGCTCGAGATGTAGATGGTTTTAAATTATGGTACTCAGGAGGCTCAAGAGATAGGAATGGAGTAAGTATTCTAGTTGACGCGGATCTTAGGGAGAGTGAGGTGGAGGTAAATAGGATCAGTGATATGATGATGTTTATTAAGCTAGTTATATGCAGGCTTTTTGTGAATGTTGTTAGAGCATATTCACCCCATGTGGGCCTAGATGAAGAAGTCAAAAGGCTCTTTTGGGAGGGTTTGGATGAGGTAGTGAGAGGTATACCGAGTACTAAAAAGATTTTCATTGGTGGAGATTTCAATGGTCATATCGGTACAACCTCTGATGGATTTGATGATATCTCTAGAGGCTTTGATTTTGGGGAAAGGAATGGTGGTAGGGGTATCTCTTCTAGAGTTTGCTAAAGCTTTTGAGTTGGTTCATTTTTTCTAGAAGAGGGATAATCAATTGATCACCTTTAGTAGCACGATAGTTAGGACTCAAATTGATTATTACTTCTTCGAAAGGGTGATAGAGGCCTTTGTAAGGATTGCAAGGTTATTCTGAGTGAAAATATTACTACCCAACATAAGCTTTTAGTGATGTACTTGGAGATTAAGAAGGATAGGAGAAAGAAGACCCTTTATAACCGATCGAGGATTAGGTGGAAGGGCCTAACTCCTGCCCTTTCTCGAGATATGGGGGAGAAGTTGACTAGTTTAGAAGCCTGGAATAGTAGCAGGGATATGAACAACATGTGGGACATGACATTAGAAAAGCATCTACCGAGGTTTTTGGGGTATCAAGAGGAATCTTTAGTGGTCGTCAAGGAGATTGGTGGTCGAATGGAGAAGTATAAGGCAAAGTGAAAGCTAAGAAAGTTGCCTATACAGAGTGGTTGGAGTACGTGGATGAGGAGGAGAAGAGTAGGCTTAAAGATATCTATAAGAAGGCTATGATGAAAGCAAAGTCGGCGGTCATTAGTGCTAAGAAGATAACTTTTTAACGCTTATAGTCAAGATAGGGGAAAAAGGTAGGGATAAGAGATTGTATAGGATCGAGAGAGAAAATCCTGTGACTGGGATCTAGTAAAGTGCATCGAGGATGAGGAAGGTAAAGTGTTAGTGGATGAGACCTCTATCAATCAAATGTGGCAAGCTTACTTCCATAGAATCTTATATGAAAAAGGAGACAAAGGAATTGTACTAGGTGATTTGGTGTACTCTAATAGTCTTCAAGACCTTAGGTACTGCAGGTATATTAGGGTTCATGAGGTTAGACGTGCTATTAGTAGGATGAGGAGGGGGAGAGCGTTCGAGCTCAATGAGATTCCGGTGGACTTTTGAAAGAGCACTGACAAGGCAGGTTTGGAGTGGTCAACTAAGTTGTTTAATGTTATTTTCAAGATTGATAAGATGTACGATGAATGGAGGTGAAGTACTAAGATTCCATTGTACAAGAACAATGGTGATATCCAAAATTATAATAATTACAAGGATATCAAATTACTAAGCCACACTATGAAGATTTGGGAGAGGAGTATCAATCTCAAAGAACCAATTTGGATTCATGCTAGGGCGGTCGACTACTGAAGAAATCCATCTTATGTGAAGACTGGTGGAGAAATTTAGAGAAAGAAAAAGGGATCTCCATATGATGCTCATTGACCTTGAAAAAGCTTATGACAAAGTTTCGAGGGATGTTCTCTAGAGGTGTCTGGAGGCTAAAGGTATCTCGATGGTGTATATTAGGGCGATAAAGGACATGTATGCTAGAGCCAAGACTTGGGTTAGGATGGTGGGAGATGACTTAGAGCATTTTCCTGTTGAGATAAGACTACATCAGGGATCTGTGCTGAGTCTTTTTCTTTTTGCTTTGGTGATGGATGAGCTGACACGGTCTATTTAAGATGAGGTTCCATGGTGTATGCTATTTTTGAATGAAATAGTTTTGATTGATGAGACTCGAATAGAGTTAACAATAGATTGGAGGTTTGGAGACAAACGCTGGAGTCCAATGGGTTCAGATTGAGTAGGACAAAAAATAGAATACTTGGAGTGCAAATTTAGTGTTGTGATTGAGGAAGATTTCATACATGTGAGGCTTGCTACTCAACCTATCCCCAAGATAGAAAGCTTTAAATATCTTGAATCCATCATCCAGAGTAGTGGAGACATTGATGATGATGTAACATACCGCATTTGAGCAACGTGGATAAAATTAAGACTTTCTTTGGAGTCTTGTGTGAAAGTACTAACTAAACTTAAAGGTAAGTTCTACAGAATGGTGGTTAGACCAGTGTTGTTATATGGAGTGGGGTGCTGGCTAGTAAAGAACTCTTATGTTCAGAAGATGCATGTGGTAGAGATGAGGATGCTGAGATGGACGTGTGGACACACTAGGAGTAATAAGATTAAGAATGAGGTTATTCAAGAAAAGGTGGGAGTGGCTTCTGTGGTAGATAAGATGAGAGAAGTGAGACCGAGATGGTTTGGACATGTGCAGAGGAGGGGTGTCGACGTCCCAGTTAGGAACTATAAATGGTTGGATTTGGGAGTTATGCGGAGGGGTAGGGGTAGATCGAAAAATTATTAGAGAGAGATAGTTAGACAAGATATGGTTCTACTCCATATCACCGAGGACATGACCTTAGATAGAAAGGAGTTGAGATCGTGGATTAGGGTAGAAGGCTAGTAGAGATAGAATGGTGTCTAGCCATATGTCGGTTTAGGGTAGTCGTAGGTCTAGGCACACCTTTTATAGTTATGTTGTTATTGCTTTTGATTATCACTTTATCATATTACTTTGCTATCATTATTGTTTTTGTTATTATTCTTGTCATGTAAAATTTGCATCGGTTTTTGTTTTTTGTGCCATTGTGCTATATATATTATTTTTCTCTTTTACTTAGGACTGTGACTTTTCAGACGAGGGTCTTTCGAAAACAACCTCTTTATCTGCATGAGGTAGTGGTAAGATCTGCGTACATCCTACCCTCCCAGACCCTACTTGTGGAATTTCACTAGGTATGTTTTTTTTTGTAGAATTCAAGAACAAATGCCCCGAGGCTGCCTTTGTTCTTGCGCATAAAATTGATTTTGAGAAGTAAAGCAGGGCACATTTTCCAGGCAATAGGTATGATGTGATGACCACAAATATTATCGAGTCACTCAATGCTACGTTGATAGACGAAAAAGAGTACCTTGTGACATCCAAATTTAATTCGATTGCTAAGAGATTTGGAGAATTGTTTAGGAAGAGACATGCATATGTCCTCAAATCAAATGGTAATAAAATGGTGCTTTGTGCCGAAAGGATCGCAAGAGAAAATATGATCAAGGGCGAATCTTTGTATGTGAAGAACGTAATTGGGGATGACAATCAATTCACCGTATTTGGCATAGGTTCTACTGCCAATGTGAATCTGCTAGAAAAGTCGTGTTCTTATAGGGAATATGACTTGGTCAAGATACCATGTGCTCACACAATGGCCACTTTGCGATTGAAGCATGGCGATGAATATGGTATGTTCATCTATGAGTAATCTTTGCCTTTGTATAAAGCCGAAATATACCTCCTTGTATACTCTGAATCTATTAATGTTGTCCCTCTCGAGTTGGAGTGGTGTTTGCTAGAAGAAATGCTAGACATAACACTTCTTCCACCCCTTGTCGATACGAAGCTTGGAAGGAAGAGAAGAAAACGTGTCAAGAGAGTCGGTGAGAATTTCAAGAGCAAGAGGAAGAACAAATGTTCAATTTGCAAGAGACCCAGACACAAGAGAACCACATGTATGAACAATAACAAAGCTTAGATAGGCTTCATTCAATTTGTTTTTGTAATCAAGCTACTAGAATAGGCTAGTGGAGCTATTGTTTTTTTTTGGACCCATGAATTTTGATCAATTTGATGTCAGTTGTTATCAACTCTACTTATTATGTATTATCAAAATGTCAGACGATGACATATATTGTGTACTCTATCTGTTAAAGTTTATTGTCGATCCAAATGATTATGTATTAAGGTTTGTATTATTAATTGTCCTTAAAATAATTTTCTTTTGTCCTTAAAATATTTCTACATTTTTCATGTAATTTGACTTCTAATAACATGTTATAAGTTGATTATCATCTTTACTAGATCATGCCTAATTAAATAATATTTCTCATGAAGATTTACTTATAATTATATTGTAAATTAATGACTTGATTGATTAAATTAATTTTTTACATTCACAATCATAGAACATAAACTCTTATTGACCAAAAATATAAATTCAAACCAATTAATAAAAGCATTACTTTAGGATACACTTTACCAGACGACCCCTTAAAGATTTGCGGAAAAAACAAAAGTTAATCTTGAAAAAAGAAATAGTAAGTTGTACTTTGTTACCATTGGAAAACTTGGATATTTAAATATTTAATAATGATCAGAATATGTAGACCTATCATATAGTCAATACTTTGCTAAGTGAATAGTTTATGATGGACCAATGAGATCTACACTCCATCATTAGTAAAGTATATGTGGGTTGCGATCTATATTGAACCTACTAAAATACGATGCTTATATATAGATCATAACTATTATAATTTAAAAAGCAGATAATTAATTAATAATAAATTATATTGATAATATTTATTCAATTAAATGAGTTTAAACAAGTCATGTGATCATGTAAGGTTCCACATAAATTGGGAGTGGTGATCAAAGATGTACGAGGAAGAGTTGTGGTTATACAATCAACATCTTCAGAGTAATGCTTGAGAAAGTATAGGTATGCTGTGATGATTTCACTTGTTCATTATAACTCTTCCTCACACATCATTGATCATGTAAGGTTATACATGAACAAGTGAAATTATCACAACATACTTATGCTTTCTCAAACATTACTCTGAAGATGTTGATTGCATAACCACAATTATTCCTCGTACATCTTTGATCACCACCCCCAATTTATGTGGAACCTTACATGATTACATGACTTGTTTAAACTCATTTAATTGAATAAATTTCATCAATATAATTTCTTATTAATTAATTATCTACATTTTAAATTCTAATAGTTATGGTCTACATATAAGTATCTTGTTCTAGTAGGTATATCATATATGGACTATTGTATCAATCCACATATACTTTACTAATGATGGAGTGTAGATCTAGCTGGTCCATCATAAGCTATTCACTTATCAAAGTATTGATTACATGATAGGTCTACATATTCTGATCATCATTGAATATTTAAATATCCAACTTCTCCAATGGTAATAAAGTACAAATTAATATTTTCTTCAAAGGTAATATCTGTTTTTTAGTGTATAAAAGGAAGGCTATCTCTCATATATTTTTTCTTCATTAGCTCTTCAATCTTATTTTAAACATCTCAAAACATCTCCTTTTTTACAATGCCTCAAGCATCTCAAACATTCAATGTAAAATAGTCTTACATTTGTCATTGTGGTTGTCCTGCTACGTTGAGGACATCATGCACCGATACAAATTCAGGTCGACAATTTTTTAATTGTACAATTAACGTATGTTCTTTTTTAAGTGGCTTGAAAATGATTCATCAATGAGTAGCCCATCAAATTTGTATTCGAGAACCGAGGCATCAAATTTTTAAAGTGTTGCCAAATTTTAATTGTTAGAAAGATTTTGAAACTTCAAAGAAAATAGAGATATGCTAATGACTTTACTCAAAGAAGTCGAAGAGCAAATAAATCACTTGAAAGAATTGTCAAAAGACACTGAAATAGAAAGGGATCAACTAAAACAAAAGTTAATTTTGGCGGAAGAAGAGGAGAAAGGCCTAAAAATTATATTGTGTGCATTTTTGTTGGTGTTTTCTTTTTGAAAAACTGTAACATGGATGTAGTAGTACTGATTAAATAAAAATTTCCAAGTTTAAATTGTTACACTATTATATCTTTTATTCATGACTGATAACATTATAAATCGATAGTGATATCAGTTTATTAATAAAATGAAGTCCTTCTATGATGATAAGACAATACAATCTAAAATATTAAACATACAATTTAAAGTCAATGATTGACAACAATATAGTTCTATAATACAAATAAGTAAAAATCAAAAACTTTTAAAAAACATGAGACATATTCCTAAATAATCTGGACCTTTTTCATAATATTTTCAGCAAATTGATTCACTAAAACCAACCAATTCCTTACATCATTCATCAAAAACTAAGCATAACAAAAAGTGTTTACCCATAACAAAAGTAATAGGAGATCCAACCATAACAAAAACTAACTGTCCAATGAATGTCACTTATGAACACCAAAAAATATCCACAAATTTCAACTATCCAAAATCAATCAATTCATCAAAAACTATAAGCAAAAACCAACAAGTTCATCAAAAACTATCATCCAAAAATACCAACTAAAAGCTAACCAATCATTCATCTAAATTGTTTGTTTCCTCTCCATTACCATCACCATTTACTTCATCATTGATTTGCATAACAATGCTCATCACATCCACTGATTTTTCATCAATGTCTTCTTCAACACTATTTTCAAATTCTACCACATCAGTGGCAACACCTTTATTTATTTTTCCTTTTCTGCCCTATCAGTGGCCAAACCTTCATGAAAAGTCTGCTGGTCTTCATTCTCTTCCATCTTCTCCTCTTCATTTTTTTCTCCACCTCTTTTTCTTTATTTTCTTCTTCACATGCTATCTTCTCTCCTTCATCAACTATTTACTGGTCTTCATTCTCTTCCAGCTTCTCCTCTTCATTCTCTTCTATTTTTTCCACCCTTTTTCCTTATCTTCTTCATATGTTATCTTTTCCTCTTCATCAACTTTTTGCTGGTCTTTATTTTCTTCCAGCTTCTCCACCTCTTTTTTTTAATCTGCTTCTTCTTCTGCTTCTTTCTCAATTTCTTCTTCTTTTTATTTCTTCTCTTGTGCCACTTCATCAACTACTTCTACAAAGTATTTTTCATCTTCTGCAAGATCTTCATCAATCACAACATTTTCTTCATCAACTGTTATTGTTGGTGCAATGTCCATATGCACTGTATTGTTTTAAAAAAATTAATAAATTAAATAAATGAATTACTTAATAACAATAATGTAAAAATTAGTTTACCTGAATCTTCCTTCTTTTTTTTGTTCTTCTCAATTCTCCAAACCTCTCATCTCGTACAAAAGCAACAACCTCCATCATTGATTGCTCTAGTATGGCAACACGATCACACAGATTCCCATTAGAAGTATTTGGTATATTTTTCTGTCCACTAGAAATAGAAATATCACAAGGCTGGATAGGATTGTGATCACCCTTATATTCACTGTCAACGGTCTCGATAGGTGATGTAAGGATAGTCACACCTTTCAATTTGTCCTTCAAGTCATCGATGACCGCGTCCTTCAACTCATTCATATATGACTTAAATGTTGCCATATATGCCTGTTTCATCTCAAGAACTGTCGGGGTAAGGTATGGGTACACAATCTACAAAAAAAATATAAATATTAGATAACATTTACTAGATTAAAAGAATTGCTAGCTAATAACAAATAAATTTATACCTTCATACTTCTTCATTTATACTTAAATAGATCGCCTTCGATTATATCATCGCTTTTAAATGTGTGCCATCTAAATAAACGAGGAACGAGCATAGGAGAATCCAAGGACTTTCCAGCATAGTTTCCAAGATGAGGAAAAACCTCATTTATCCAAACCTAAAATCAATAGAAGCATAAATAAGAACATAATGTCTATGAAGTACTACACAAATAAATAATAGTCTTTAATAAATTAACTACATGGTTGATAGTAATTATCGAAAATGCCAGGGAAAGCCATACAGTCCATGTGATCCATTCTTCTTCTCATTGTACAAATTACTCTACATCTTCAAATTAACTTTCTTCTTCAAATATGTCAATTTTAACTGAAAAGACTCTTTTCCCATGGATAAATTTTGAAGAAATCCAAATCATCCGCCATCTTGATGTGGTTTGAATCCACAATCTTAGATGGATCATGGGAAAGCAACACCGAGTGAAAGAATCAAATTAAAGAGCACTTCAATTTCTGCTCCTTACTGAATCTGTTACTCTTGATTAAACTCATCAACTTTTTAGCAGTGATGCTCTTGTTCTTTGTTACCTTGAAATAAAAATTTTGTCCTTTTTGAATGACTTTGTTCAACTTTGATTGACTGAGGTATGCTGAGAATTTCAACCCCGTAATCAACGCAAATTCTTTTAAGTTAAAACATGCAGGCTTATCATTCACACAAAATTACTTTTCATGCAATTTTTTAAAATTATTTTCCACACTTCTCAACAGCATATAATGAATCATCCGTCCATTGAACTTGAAAAAATATAAAATATGCCTGAAGTGTCCAAAACAATTATATTTAAAGTCTTTGTATAATTTTTTATTAATCAGAAATTTTCTAAAATCACGATAAATTGCCATCAGTGATCTTACAAAAATAGTTGCTGAAAATGATCCTAGATTATCTATCCAAGTCGATAGATCATACAATATACGAGAAATATTTTTTGCACAAGTTGGCAGGGACAGAGGATCATCCTCCTCATCTTGACTCTGGGTATCACTACTACTTTCTTCATCTCCACTATCACTTTCCCTTTCACTAGACTTAATATCATCATTAGCCTGGGTACTATTGTCTAGAGAGTTATCAATTTCCTTCATTGTTCCCTCTGATTTTGAGTTACACTCAAGTTCTTCAACTATGATTTTTTTGATGAAATTTTCAAATCTTCTTCAGCCTTTCGTTTCTTAATTCTAGAAGCAACAGAAGCTAATCATTTAGTGCCGCCACCTCTGATTTTAGCCATACCTTACTAATCTACAAGCAAAAATAAATTTATCGACCAATAGTCTATTAACACAATTAGACTCAAATATAACATGCAAAATTAGTAGAGAGAGCAGTTCCAACAAAAATTGACAATGTAGAAATAAGAAACACCATTAAAGTCGATCAAATTTCAGCATACATTCCTAGGAGTCAGATTTTCTCTAGATTTCTACTAAGTTAAGAAAAACTTGAACCTTCACTACACTACCATAGTTTAAAAATAATAACCAAATAAGGCTAAAATTTTTCAAAAAACTTACCTAAAAAAAAGATTGAAGAAGATTTAACTTACCAAGGAGAAGAAGATTCGATTTTTTTCTCCTGTAGCGTAACCTTTAGATGCAAAACCAATCATCTTTTCTTTCTCCAGTAGCGTAAGGAACGATGAAAACATTGGTGGAAAGTAGCGTAAGGAACGATGAAAATGTTGATGGAAGGTTTACGGTTTCAACAATGGAAGGTCTATTTGGTTGCAGAAGAAGGAAAAAAACTTTTGTTTTGAAGAAGGAAAGCCTTGGAGAAGATCAAAGGATCGGAAAAACTTTGAGAAAAAAAGGGATTTGATTGAAAAGTATTTGAAAAGTTATGATATAATATTGAAAAATAGAAGAATAATATTTGTATAAGTGTATTGGGATTATAATATACTTCTATAAATTTATATTTTTATCCCTAAATTTTTAAATTATTAAATAAATTCATTACCCCACAACCCTTTTTATCCACAAGTTTCAAAAATGCTAGAAAGGCCAATGACCCCACCACTTTTTGCTTTATTTGTACTCTAGCACTAAAAATTAAATGAAAAAGAAATTGAGTGGGTATTAACTAATATAAATGTTAAAAGTGGATATCAATCATATTTTTCTCACGTAAGAGTGTATCAAAACAA